>NC_142350.1:8641000-8806500 GCF_059441175.1 Urocampus carinirostris | reverse complement strand
TGAACCCTTGTCAAGGAGGGTCTTCCGCCCCATCAAAACACTAGAATCAACACTCAGTCTTAATGGGAAGCAGTAGCTTGTTTGTGTGGTTAATGTGTGCCGAATAGCATTCTGAAATGAGTACTAATCCCCCCTTGCGCCCCCTCCTCTTTTCTTAACGCTGCGGACTAGCAAGCGCTCTTTGCAGCACTCTGCTAGCATGCCTGTCATCAGGTAAGAAGGATATTTTTTTTTTTCGGGCGAGCCAGGCTTGTCTGAAAGTGATATGCCAAAATGCAACATGCTAACGTGTCACTATCGACCCAAACTTTTTGCGAATGATTTAAAGAAACTGTTTTAAGAAATTCTACAATAAATATTTTTGATTTTGAAACGGTTGTTTTATTTTGTTTGTCTGTTGTTGTTTTGGTTTTGTTATTTTATGTTGTGCTTGGAGTCATACATTCAGAAAATAACAGTATTTTTACTAATAAATAAATTACGATGTATTTTTTTCATCATATTTAATTATATTGTATTATTGTATCCAATTTAAACCAAGTGTCCTTTTGCACCTAAAACATTTTCTCATTCTCTGAGTAATTTGTATTCATAGATTTTTAGTGTCGGGTAACTTTCATAATCTTTTTTTAAAGCCCCAGTGTGTAATATTTGACCACCAGATGGCACTGTATTGTCTAACGCGAATGAAAACCAGTGCCACAGAGCAGAGCATAGCAGCAAGATCCCAGACAAATATAGCAGTAACCTTTAGGTAGGGATTGCAAATTTTTCCACTTGTGATTTAAAAAAAATAAATAAATAAAAAATAACATTGGTATGATAGTAATTTTACGTAGTATTCAAATCAATGTTTTTTTTTTAACTTAATGGGGTTTTTATACCACTAGGATGTAGTAAATATTACACACTGTCCCTTTGATACTAAATATCCTTTTTGAAAAAAAAAAGCCCCAAAAGTGTATTTCAAGATTTTTTTTTTATTTTGTTATCTTATTTTATTTTTTATTAAGTTGAAATATATTCACACAAAATCTCGGATTCAGGAGGAACAGTGTGGTTTTCGTCCTGGCCGTGGAACAGCTCTATACACTCTTCAGGGTCTTTGAGGGTGCATGGGAGTTTGCCTGTCCGGTCTACATGTGTTTTGTGGACTTGGAGAAGGCATTCGACCGTGTTCCTGTGCTTCGGGAGTATGGGGTACCGCACAGTCTTATCCGGGCTGTGCGGTCCCTGTATGCCCGGTGCCAGAGTCTGGTCCGCATTGCCGGCAGTAAGTCGGATTCGTTCCCGGTGAGGGTTGGACTCCGCCAGGGCTGCCCTTTGTCACCGATTCTGTTCATAACTTTTATGGACAGAATTTCTAGGCGCAGCCTTGGCAGGGATGGAGTCCGGTTTGGGGGCCTCAGCATTGCGTCACTGCTTTTTGCAGATGACGTGGTGCTGTTTGCTTCCTCAGGCCGTGATCTTCAGCTCTCGCTGGAGCGATTCGCAGCCCAGTGTGAAGCGGCCGGGATGGGGATCAGCACCTCCAAGTCCGAGGCCATGGTTCTCAGTCGGAAAAGGGTGGTATGCTCCCTCCGGGTCGGGGAGGAGGTCTTGCCCCAAGTGGAGGAGTTCAAGTATCTTGGGATCTTGTTCACGAGTGAGGGTAGGATGGAACGGGAGATCGACAGACGGGTCGGTGCAGCGTCTGCCGTCATTCGGACCCTGTCTGTCGTGGTGAAGAGGGAGCTGAGCCAAAAGGCAAAGCTCTCGATCTACCGGTCGATCTACGTTCCTACCCTCACCTATGGTCATGAACTTTGGGTCATGACCGAAAGAACTCGATCCCGGATACAAGTGGCCGAAATGAGTTTCCTCCGCAGGGTTGCTGGGTTCTCCCTTAGAGATAAGGTGAGAAGCTCAGTCATCCGGGAGGGACTCGGTGTAGAGCCACTGCTCCTCCGCGTTGAGAGGAGCCAGTTGAGGTGGCTCGGGCATCTAATAAGGATGCCTCCTGGACGCCTCTCTCGGGAGGTGTTCCGGGCATGTCCCACCGGCAGGAGGCCCCGGGGGCGGCCCAGGACACGTTGGAGAGACTATGTCTCTCGGCTGGCTTGGGAACGCCTCGGGGTCCCGTCGGATGAGCTGGAGGAGGTGGCTGGGGATAGGGACGTCTTGGCTTCCCTTTTAACGCTGCTGCCCCCGCGACCCGACCTCGGATAAGCGGAAGACAATGGATGGATGGATGGATATTCACACAATTACTGATTTTATTTTTACAGAAACGCTCCCACATTCAAGTCATTTGAAGAGAAAATGGGAACCTGGAAGGTACTTTTAAAAAAAACAAGTTTTTAACATGACATAGGCCCACTTTCAGGTCCTAATTCCTGTTTCAGAATAAGACGGGTCTTTCAGAGACTGAAGCCGGCGAGCAAATGATCGATCCCGAAGCAGAAGCTCCGCACCAGGATACGCCCGCCACCCTCGACACCCCTTTGCACTAACTCCCGAACCTTGACCTTTAAACTTCCACACCGTTTTATTTTGGCGGTAAATGCACACTCGGCTTAACCCCCATGCTAAATCTATTTTTTGGGAGGGGGAATAAGCTTTATTTATGCTAACCTAACACAGTAGTTAAGCTAAAGTGAATGTTTGAACTCTTCATCACTAACTACACCGTAAAGTTAGACTTCCTGTTTAAAAGAGGCGCAAGCCTGACTTTCAAAGTAGAATACTCCTTCCTCAGTGCGCTTAAAGATATTTTTTTAATAAGTCTCTCACTTCATGAAAGATTTTGTTGAAGGAATAAATAAAGATTTGTGCTCGACATTTTTTGTGTTTAATATCATTTTAATTTAAAGAAATGCAGCAGTTTTTTGATATTATTTAGTAATCAAACGGTGAATTCTGAGAAAATGTCATAGAAGCTGACTATAAAGCGGACTATAAAGCCTTTTCCCGCGCTGAAAGAGCATTATAAGGTTGGTTCGGGTGAAAAACTGCATTTACTTAACTTAAAGAATAAAGTACATAACGCGTTCAATATTTTTTTAACCCCTGGTTTGTGAAAAATGTGTTGTTTCGATTAGATCCCTTAACACCCGTGATTAAAATATGTATAGGGTTGGTTACTAATGTAGGCTGAAGGATAAAGCATCATACTGAAAAACTAAGCCAAAACAATTATGAATACTCTGGGAAGTTTGAGATCTTAGAGCGTGGCCGTAACCAATCGACGATCAGGGTTATTATTAAAAAAAATGAGGCGATTAAAGCAAGGAAATCTTCTAAGGGTGTGAAAATCTTTACAAAAGGATATTTAAAATCAGGTTTAATTAGAATCTGCAGTCTTCTCTCCCTTCTGCATCAACCTGCTTCTCCACTGTACCAGCTTAAGTCACATCACAAAAAAGGCAAATAAATTTGTTCTTTAACTTTATACAAGTTTATTACACATGTTTTATTTTACAACATTAAAGGGGTTCCTGTTTAGTTAAGATTAATTACACATCTTAAATGTAAATGCTACTTTGTTAGTTTAATGTTTTTTATATGGTATATCATTGGGCAATAAAATTCAATTTTGCACACTAATTAATATAATATCCCGGGTGTCTACTGTAATTTTCAGATGATCAGCTTCAGATGCAAAATGTAATTTTATTGAAATATTTTGACCGTTTACCCGCAAATCTTGTGGTTTGGAATGAGGTGTAAAAAGTGATTTGTGCCTCCCTACAAGTTTGAATTGAAACATTTCAACATCAACAGAAATGATTCCAAAATGATATACAATAATAATTCAGCATTTCTTGAGAGTATAAAATACGAATAAAGCTTTTAACCCATGTCTAACAAGCCGTGTTGCGAATGTTAACGCGTGAAGACGATGTTGGCAACAATGACGTAATCATCCCTCGACACCAACTTTCAAAAAGCCACCTTTTTGAAGGATATAGCAGGTGGATTTTGATTCTCAATAAGCAAAAACAGCTTGTTGTTATTTTCGAATTGTCAACTTACCTGGTGTCGCGTTGTAGATGAACTCAGCCGACAGAAATAATTCTAAAAAGTTCAATTTCGACATTTTTAATCTATCGAAGCCCGAGACCGAATCCTTACCTGGGACTGACGTCACTCACGTCTCAATTTCCAAACGTTTCTACCTTCGTTTTTTTAACTCAAAAAAGAGGAAATAATACTAAAATATAAGGCATCGTTTTTTTAGGACATTTATGTGGATATTGATATATTTTATTTTCTGTCAACAAAAAAACGAAGCTTCCCGAACATACGGAGAAATGACGTGATGACCCAACACAGTTGTTCAAATAACTCTTATATATTAATTTAGTTTTTTTTTCATCCTAAATGTGTGAAATCTCGAATTTTTTAACTATTATAAAAACATGTAAGTAAAAAGTTTAACCAAATAATAGTGTAGGTGACGGTGGCAAAAATATTCCCGTAGAGGGCGTGCTGAGATGTGTTATGAGCTGCTTTAAAGCGCGCTGGACAATAAAGAATTTATCTTTGTCTTTATCTTTTTCCCCCCTTTTTTAAATAGGACTTGTGACACTCAGTGTTAAATATTCAGAATGTCCGTTAACATAAGAGATTGAAACCAAAACTGTCATGTTGGAGTGCACACAGAAACTGTGTATCTAGCGTTAGCGCGCCCTCCTGTGGTTGCTTCGTATGTTGAAAAACAAATCCCACACCCGGCTGACGACAGCGACAACTTCACAAGAAACGTTTATAAGAACATTTTAAATCATTATATTATCATGTTCAATGGATACGTTTTATTATGAATGGAAAATGAAATATGTGATTTATTTACATTACTTTTACGTTTTACCAAGTCATGTATTAGCTTAGCATAAGAGCTCATGATAAGGGTTCGCTAACTTCATATTTATTGTTTTATTTTTTTTGTGTTACCAAAAAGAGGTACGTTGTTATTGCAGTTCAATTGGACATCTTAGGAGAAAGTATTTATAACATAACTAATTTGCATTGAAACATCAATATAACATAATTTTCCTTGATTTTATTTTTAACGTGTCAGGTATTAGACTAGTTAGTTAACGTTGGTAAGAGTAAGTTAATTTCATGTTTATTGTTTTATTTTTCCCGTGTTACTGCATTCCAAAGAGGGGCAGTGTTAATGTAGTTCATTTGCACAACTTAAAAGAAAAGGGGTTAAAAAATAATCTGCTTTAAAACTTGAATATGAAATGTATCTACCCTGGTCATATCCCCCGAGAGGGCTGACCGACAAGACAAACACAGACAAAAAAAATAATGAAGGTAAAAAGTAGCAAAAAACCCACAAGATTTTCTTGGACCAATCGCCCAAACTAGCACCCAAGTTGGTCATGCTTTCGTCCCTCCAGATGAAACGGGACATAAGAAAGCAGCCATGTCACTCGGGTCAGGGGTGACACAACACACTCTTTTGTTCAACAGCAGGGCCCGACAGCTTTCATTGGTTTACCCCTGCCGCATCATACAGGTGCCCTGCCCCTCCCTTAGAACACGTCTAAACATCCCACTATCCTTTTACAACACCTCTTTACTCCTTCCTATCGCCGACAAGAGCTCTAGCTTCCACTAGATTTAGACCTCTTTCCTGCAGTGCACTCATAACACCATCCGCCATCCACATGGTGAAATGTATCTACCTTATTTTTAGTATTTAACGTGTTAGGTATTAGCTTAGCATAATAGTGTGTGGTAAGGTTTAGCTAACTTCACATTAATGGTTTTATTTTATCGTGTTACTAAAAACAGGGCCATGGTCATTGATGTTCAATTGCACAGCCTAAATGAAAAAAAAAATTGTGTTGAGACCAATAAATGTGTTTTGAAACTTGAAAATGCGATTTATTTACCTTGTTTTTATTATTGAACATGTCGTGTATTAGCTTAGCATTAGAGGTGCGGTGAGTGTTATCTAACTTCGTATTTGTTTTGATTTTGAATTTTAGAGCATTTTAAGAGTTCATGATTATTGTAGTTAAATTGCAAAGCCTAAATATTTAAAAAATGTAGTTAATTAGCTTTTTGTTTTTACAGGTAAAGTATGTGGAAAGTTTGTTGGGCTAGCAGGGGAACGATTTAAGATGCAGAGCATAGGTTAGCATAAGTGTCATTCTCTTGTTGTCGTAATTCAGTTACAGATCTTAAAAAGAAAAAAAAGTGTTAAGAACATCATTTTTTTCATAGGTAAAGTACTTGTAAAGTTCGTAAGTTTGCGTTTTAAGGGTAAAAAATAAATCTGCAGCACGTAGGTTAGCCTAAGTGTAATTTCTTATTGTTGCAATTAAACTAACCACCTTCAAAGAAAAAAAGGGCTTGGAAAAAAAGTTAATTTGCTTTCTTTAGAGGTAAAAAGAATGTAAAGTTTATTAGCATGCTGTCTAACAAGTGAACAAATTAAGCTGCAGTGCTTAGGTTGGAATAGACGCAATTTCCTGTTCTATCTAAAATAATATTAATACATCAAATGATCATTTAAAAAAAAAAATCACATGATGACACATGATTTACCAGCTGCCAGCAAAGAAAACAACTTTTTTTAATTTTGTAAAAAAGAAAAAAATCCCCACAGTTGTGACATCACATGGAGAGAAAACAAATGTTACAAACATCAACAACAGCACCAGAACCAACGCAATTGTCAGCAAACACATTTATATAGAGAGAATACCATTTAGCATCTGTTTGTGTGTGTCTATATCTTTTATATAAAATTAAAAGCGTGACAGGAAATAACAGTCAGTGTGTTTGAACTTTATATTGAATCTAAGGGGAAAAAATGGTGCAATAGAGTACTATTTGAGATACATCATATATACTTTGATATATACATCTTTTTGTGTTTATATTGCAAGTGCTTTCAGTGGATGGTTTTGTAACGACAAAAAAAACTTCGGAACCGACTACGATGTGTTAGCTTTCTTAGCGACAGCTATGCCGCCGAGTTTCGTGGGAAATTCGCATCGAAAGAATATGAATTTTAAATAAGAGTAACATGCTGGTGGTCTTGTCTGGTCGGAATGTCATTGACGGAGTTTTATGTAAAAAAAAAAAAGAAGCTTGTCGATGTTATGCTAACCTACGATCTGAAATTGAACAGGTTGAAAGCTGGTAAATGTTGCCATTAATTTGAAAATAAGTTAAATATCCTTACTATTTGGGTTACGGTAAAAAGCTAAGCTATATTATCTAGTTGAAAATGTTGGTATTTTTTGAAGTTAATAGCCTATTTACCAATAAATAAATAAAAATTAAACGCTAAAATTCACTATAATAATCCTTAATAACTTTGTTATGTAGAATTTTACATTTTGGCTATGGCCCCGAACCCCTCAAAAAACCTACAAAAAATTTCTATGCTGCGTAACATTATGTTAGCTAGTTGAAACTGTTTATATGTGTTGAAATTTCTACATTTTCTGCCAACAAATTAAGAATTTTACCATGAACTAGATTATCTGATCATTTTGTCGTCATGTGGAATTTTACGTCTCACTACCAAAGATAAAACTATTTCTATGCAATGCTAAACTATGTAAAATTATTGTTTGAGTTACAATATTGTAAATTTCGGGAAGCGCTCAACTTGAAAATACTATTTTGTTGCCATGCGATCTATTCATAAATAAGGGTATTATGTCTGTCAAATAATTTGAGTTGGTCAATACTATGCTATGCTAACCCGTGTTCAAACTTAAATTGGTTTTTAGGTCAGAAAAAAATTGGAACGTTGTAAGCTGGTATATGTTGACATTAATATGAAAAGAAACTATGTTACTATTTAGTTTATGATCAGAAACTGTGCTAGCACTATGTTCGCAAACTGTTGTGAAATATTGAAGTTTATAGCTTATTTACCAACAAATGGACAAAATAATTCTAGGCTAAAAGAACTACAATAGATGATCATTTTTTTATCTATGAATAACAATGAAAGATTTGGCATCATGTGCAATACAGAAAAAAGACCATTTCCATGCTAGGCTAAGCTAACGTGTCTATTATTATGGATTTGAAAAAAAATCGGAGAGAAATTTTAGAAAACGATCAACTTCATGTAACGATTTTTTGTTATTTATAACTGTACGAATGCGATCTGGTTGCAAAGGAAGTTCTTTATGTGTCAAGCATTTTACAAAGAAGACCGAGTGACATTTTGTGTTCCCCAAATCTGAAACATGGACGACACATCACAACGTCTTTGAACTAATTTCAACGCGTTAGCATGCACATGCGACATAGGAAATTCTCATAAAAGAATCAAGATCGTATTTACACCACATGTGTTAAACTCTTGAGGTCGTGATTGTAGAGTTGGCCAATAAGATCATCCGGGTTGCATATTCACAAGAAAAGAAATTCACGATATATATCGGACGATCTAATTGGCTGTTTGACTGTGAGGCTTTCTGTGATTTCTCCGAACAATTCTAGGAAAAAAAGCACCGCGACACGGACATGGGTATTATTTACAAGCCCTTTTCAAGAAGGGAAAGACAGGAAAAAAAGATTTTTGGTAAAATAACACAGGAAAAACTCGTAGAAAAACCTCACGATGTCTTTCGTAAAATAAAAACCCAAATCTGGAAACATTCCCACCGCTTTCCGGAAGTTCGATCAAGGCACATTCGGAAAATCCCAAAATAGCGTCAGCTAAAATCGCTAACGTTACGAAGAAAAGGACGGTTCAAGCCCCGCCCCCTTGCTGTCTGTCAACATAGTTGCCAAGGAGATGAGCATAGCTATCATCGTAAGTAACTTTTTGGGAAGAAAACAAAACGAACTTGAAAAGAGAAATCTTGATCCGTTCAATTAGTGAAATCTATTTGTTGACGCACATTAGCTTAGCTGCACTGTTTCGCGTGTCGGCTCATCAAACAATCGGCTTATAGAACTGTCAAAGTGCGACACCATTTGGTGTTTTCAGCAACCAACTTTGCTATTATTGTACTTAATGACTTAATCTTTGCACTCGCATTTTAAAGAAACGACTAGCTTGTGTAGCTAGCATCCAAAAACTAAACTTCACTAAACTAAATCAATGAAACTGATAGGTAGTTTTCGCCTAACCCTGTGAGCTATCGAGCAAAAAAAACCAAACAAACCCAAAAGTAGCAGATTTTACTGCATTAGCCTAGATGCTAACAGACCGTAATAAGCCCTCAAAAAGCTTACTAAACAAAAATAAAATTACAGAATAGTGTCCACCTTTTTTGACTTGATAAACTTGAGATCACGTGTTTGTTATATTTTCCAGTTTTACTACAAACAATTCGTACAAGATGGCAGCCAATGACGGGAATAGCACTTCCATCTTAACAAGATGGCGTCCAGTTGTTTTGCCTTTTTAAAAATTGGAATCGGATCAGAGCCGCAAACTGATTAGCGGACAATGCAGCACAGAGTTCTTCGAGATGTCAACCAAAGCTAGCAAAAACATGAAAACTAGCTAACAAAAGAATCAATAAAATGGGATAGATTTATATGGAAAGCATTAAAATTTTTGTTTTGATATATCAATGTCTCGCTAACAAAACAGCTAATATTTAGTTTGGCAGAATCGCACGGAAGAAACGATTTTAACAATTTGTATATATCGGAAGCGACTTTGAATTCGCGTTTAAGGACATCGTACGCGAGAAAACCGTAATATTTGTATGTTAGCAACATGATGCAAATAAACGCAATCTCAGGGATCAAAAGTATATATGGAGGGATACACAGGTATTAGTTACGTAGCAAATAAAATGTATCACCTAAAAATCTGTAAACTACAGCGACCCAATTAAGTGCTTTTTTTCTTAGCTACCTACAAAATGTTAAAAAATCTTCCCGTTAGTCACATTTACATATATCGTATTTATTACACGAGAGTGACGCTAAGGTGCTAACAAAGATTTAGCAAGTGCTGCGTTTAAGTGCCTCCATTTTGGTTTTAGGTCCTCCTCAGGTTTAGCATTTGAATGCTAAACAAAATCACCACAACAAAAAAGCTTTTAGGGAGGAAAGCTTGGGTAGTTTTTAACATTTATACGTTTTCATTGACTGGTTTCGGTTTCACCGTAGGAAGGAACATCGACACAAATAAAAATATGTCATGCTAATAACTGGGAAAAGGTTTTGGTTACAAAGTTTTCACAAAAAATGATGCTTGTTCCACGTTTATACACGAAAAAACAAAACAGATAAACATCCAGTTCCATGTTTATAGTTTCGATGTTGCCAGGAAACTTAACCGCCAGTTTAACGTCGCTCCTCGACGACTTTTGTTACACGATTGTTGCTGGAGAGTTTGTTCGGAAGCCGGTCGGTCCTCAAATGTTTTTCGTTGGTGTTTTTACAACATTTGTTAGAAACCATCTTCAAAGCATGGAAAAATATGCACAAATGAAAAAAAACATCGAGATGAAGAAGACAAAATCCTCCACGTCTGTGTGACCACCTTTGCGCGAGATGCAATCGGAGAATTTTCTTTGTTCATTTGGTCATTTTCGGAAACGACAAAATTGAAGTGAAATTTGAAAAATTGTGATGTTCTTCCATTTTGGAGGAGGTTCCTTTTAAAAAAGTCAAACTTTTGCGATAGCTAACAGTAATTTTTTGGGCCGAGTTTTTTTTTTTTTTAAGAATATCGTATAGGAAAAAACAACCAAAGAGGACGTAATGTGGTATCTTAATAGGGGGAAAAAATCCATTGAGGCGTTCTTCTAGACTCAAAACTGCAAGTAAAGGATCTTTTCTTCTTCTTTTGGAATATTCGAAAGTTTCTTTTCTGGGACGTTTCGGTTAAAAACATTATAAAACATAGAAAACAAACAAAAACAACCCCCCAACCTTCCTCAACAAAAGCGTGTGGTTTTTCCTTCACACGTTATTTTTTTAGCTGCACTTTCCCATAAAGTGGGAATGACTGGATCGGCGCCACCCGCCGGATCGGAGGGAGTGTGGGGGGCGGAGCCTAACTTGACGGACAGTTGCGATCCGTATAGAGAAGGCAAGCAGAAGAAGGCTGGTGGCCAGTTGTGGGCGTGTCCGGCATCCGCCTAGTCGGTGAATCTCTGGCAAGCTTTCTTCCAGCGGCAGGCGGTGCACCACATGTCGCGGTTCTCCATCCCGTATACTTTGCGGCACTTTTTGCCTTCGCCGCGTACTTTGCGACTACAAAAACAAAACAAGAGATGAGCAAATAGCATTTTACGGGGGGGTTGTGGTCCTCACCTGAGAGCTGCCGTAGCTCTGGGTGGCGACGAGAGGACGGCAATTGTCTGGGAACGCTGCTCGGCGGAGCCCTGGCTCTTACTGGGAGATATCTGCAGGGGGCGCATAAGCGTTTTGGTGTTTAAATGCTGTGCTACAGTGGTACCCATTTATACGTGCACCTCTGAAACACAAGAATTTCGGTATACGAGTACTTTTGCCAACAAAGTTCTTGCGCGCTCTACAAAGAAAAATCCAGATCACAAGCTGTTCCAGAGGCTACCACTAGAAATTTCTCGTTTTTTTCTTCTTACAGTATCCCTTGTTTTTCGTGGGGGCTGCGTTCCAAAAAGGTCACGCGATAGTCAAAATGTGCTTTGCATTGACACCTTTGTCTATTTCTTTTAAAAATACTATATTATATACATTGAAACCAAAGAACAAACCCGATTTATAGGCATATCAAAGTACTGTACTTTATTGACGTTGAAAAAAAAAATTCTGTAACTTATACATCATATTGTCTCATCTCATTAGCTGCACCGCTTATCCTCAGTAGGGTCGCGGGGGTGCTGGAGCCCATCCCAGCAATCATCGGGCAGTGGGCAGGGGACACCCTGAACTGGTTGCCAGCCAATCGCAGATATCATATTGTAATTCTAAAAAAATATCTTCCTGCTTTATTGCATAATTGTATTGATAAGGGACACGATCCACTTTACTTTACATGATACTTTGTCGCCACCATGTGTACATTACAGAAAACTCATTTACTTTCCGGTCAGCAATCCAAAATGTTGAAAGATCCATATTGGACCCCCCCAAAAAAGTCTAAAGCTTTACATAAGCCTTATAAGGAAGGCAACATACTGTAAAACCACATTTTAAATATTGAATGTCTTTTATTGTGTGTGTTTTAACCTGTCTGCCATTTCTGTAAAGCACTTTGAATTGCCTTGTGTATAAATTGTGCTATACAAATAAACGTGCCTTGCCTATTTATGCACAAAAGAAATACTGTATCTATATTCATTGGAAAACGCTAACAATGTGTCCTGTTTGTTTTTTTAAAGGAACTAAATGTTTTTCCATTGTCAAACCTTTTTTTTTTTTTTTAAACGCCAGGGAGCCACTAGGAAGCGCCAAAAGAAGTGAAAAAGATTGAAAAAGATTTGTGCGTATGTAATGTAGTTTATGTGTACAACTCGTACTGCAACCTCATTGAGGCGCAGGCAGACACAAGCTGAAAAGGGGCGGGGCGACTGTTTAGCCAACCAGAATGCCGAACACAATGCGCGATGAAAGCCCTCAAAGAAGCAAAACCGCTATATGTAAACCACAGCGAGAGATCACTGTACTGTATTTTTGGACATTCATTTACTATTTGAATGCGTTTTAATGATCGGGAAGATGTGTATTTAATATTTAAGGAAAATTTGTTTTTTAGATAAACAATTTGAGCTGCGAGCGCAATCAAAGAACGAATTAAGCTTGTATGAAGAGGTACCACTATGCTTTGGAGTTCAAGTGTGTGTTTCCTGACCGTGCTGCCGGTGAAAGCGACGGGCGGCGACTGCCACGAGATGCTGAAGCCCGAGCCGTTGGTAGGCGTGAAGCTGTAGGAGGCTGCCAGGTTGGTGGCGCCGTTGGACGGGATGGACACTGGTGCTGTTGCCTGATTGGGAAGAAGGTGTGGTTTAGAATGGGGCTGAGACACGGTTCATACAGCTTTTTCATGGCACTTTTATAGGATTTCAAAGCAGATTTCCCAATTCCTCAAGTAAACTCTTCTCAAGTTAAACTAATGTGTGTACTAAGCTACTGTTAATATGAACTGGTTCATCTGAGCCACTATTTTTATAAAAAGACATTTTACTCTTTACTCACCCAATATAGACTGGGATTGTATATGAGGCGCGCAAGTCACACACAAGCTGTGTAGTGCTGACCGACTTTGAGCACTCAAATAAAGTTGCTATTTTGCTTCTTGCACATTCTTTATGCTCATTTAAGATCTTTTTCTGTCAATCACTTGCTTGCAAAAGCTTGTATAAACTGACATGAATTCCGCCGTTCTGCCTCAACAATGTCTGCGCAGCTTGGCTACTCACACTTATTTACAAACATAAAATGGGGTCTATAGCCTCTTTTTTTTGCAACATTTTAGCCATAGTTTGTATTTTCCGTTTTCTAGCCGTTGTTCATTTAAACAGCAGCCTAGAGACATCCCTGTATTTTCACCTGTCCACTTGGGCGCAATGTCGACTCACTGACAACACCATACAAACTAATGCCGGCCACAGTTCATCACGAGGGAAGAAGAAATGCAATGGCAAAGCAAAACCACAAAAGAGCAGTGTCTGTACCATTTTAAGCAGACCTATTTTATTTTGCTTCATTTAAAGTAATCAATCAAGTCAGACTGCCGAGAAACACGCCAACGATTGCACAGTGACGAGCAATTCACCCAAAATTCAGGCACTTTTCAAACCTTGAAAACACAACATTAAAATTCAAGCATTTTCAAGGGTTTCAAGCACCTGTACAAACACAGCTAAGGCTCGGTCTCCTCACCTGGTAGGCGTGGTCGGCATGGATGAGGTAGAGTGCGCTGGGCGCAGAGCGGCTGAGCGGCGTAGCGCTGCCAGAGTGAGGCTCCTTGGTGCAGGGTGGGGGCAGGTTAGGGGGTGTGGCCCCGTGGGGATCCGGGGGCGTGGCCAGGACGGAAGGCGTCACGGGCGATAGGCTGCTCAGGCCCTCGGCTACCGTGTCCGTGTTGAGCTTGATCTCCGTGTAGTAAAAGTCTTCCTCGCCGTCGCTGCAGTCAGAGTCGCAATTGCGCCTGGAAGCAGGAAGTGACAAAAGCGTGAGTAGGAAGTTATCTTACCGAGCAGGAAATAGATCCGTACCCGAGGTGGATGGTGCGGATGTGCCTCTGGATGCCGGCGGCTGTACTCAGGACTTTGCCGCAGTTCTTCCACAGACACTTGAACATCACCTTCATGGAGTTCTGCAGTAAAAATAGAGCTTGGTTAGCATGCTAGGAAAGATCTAGGTGGCTGAGCTAACACTAAGATATGACATTTTTAAAAGATGGAACTGGTCAATGGGTCTTTTGTGACTTACCGTAACTGCGCTTAGAAAACCCAAATTACCCAAAAATTCGAACGTGCGCCTTATAATCCGGTGCGGTTTATATACAAGAAAATACAGTGGGTAAAAATGGGTATATTTGTTCATGTATAACGCAAATGTTTTTTTTTCAACTTAAAAACTCAAGGTCTGCGGCACGTTTTACACAATGTAGTATATTTTCGCATTTGTGCAATAATTGATCAGTTGAAAAATATTGCATTAGATGGAACGGAAATTGCACCCCGGTCGTGGGAGTAAAAGCGCAGAATCCGAACCACAAGTGATATACTGTACATGACATACGAAAAGGCAGTGTATTTGATCTCCTTATCCCACTATTTTTTACTCACTGTGCCAGAAACAAATGTTAGAGTATGGAAAAAACAGAAATAATGTAAAAAGGCACTACTCTTTGGTGTATCTGATGATGAATTGGATTTTGAAGGGAAATAAATACATTGTAAATTTTATGTTGGTATTGTGTTCAAAATTTACATTTTCAATAAAAGATTTTAATTGTGGTTGCACATATTCCACAATGTTTGTCACTTACAATGCTTAATTTGAGCTGAGCAAAGACCGAATTTTAAGAAATATTCAGGGGTGTGCCTTATAAACGAACAAATATGGTACGTACTTGAGTTGTTGTTAAATTATACTGCATATACGGTAACTGTTCTGTCTTTGGGAACACATTAAGCAGTCTTCGAGTGCCATCTTGTGGTCAGCATGTTGTTTGTTGCTAAAAGTAAAAAAAAGGGTAATGGCTGAGGCCATTGGCAGAATAACAGCAACTAAAGAAAATAAGTCTGCCTTTAAGGAACGATGTTCACTCGTTGTCTAGCTGGCGAAAAGGGGGATACTTCGGAGTGAGGACAGCACAGTAACTTTTTATGAGGGAATGAATAATTTTAGTGGTGAAACCAGACGTCATAATATTAATTAATGTTCTAAAAAATACATTATTTCAATGCAAATGTATCTATCTTTTATGCAACCCTAACTTTTACTGAAGTTTTAATTCCACGCGTCATAGTCCTGTGCGACTTATATATGAAAAATGTATCACAAAAAAAAAAAATCTTTTTGAGAATGTGCCCAATATTTAGGTGCCCCTTATAGTGCAGCGTATACGGTAACTTGTAATTCTATGCTCTTTAGATGATGAAAAGGTAAGCTAATTACCTAATAACTCATTTATCTTAGAATTGCATGCCGTAATGTTAATACTCATTACTCGACCTTGCGCTTTCGTGGAATGGGCTCGTCAAAGAGCAGGCTGCTGCCGTCTGTCTCCTCCAAACTGGGATCCTCGGGCCCCGCGTTGGGGGGCCCTCCGCCTGGGACCCGGAAGGGCTTGAAACTGTCAGCCGAGAGGGGCGGTGACGGCGTGGACGGGTTGGATTGGTCGCTGGGCGCCGACCAGCTCCAGTAGCCGCCAGATGAGCTGTTGCTGGATGGGGTAAAGGGAGCCGAGGAGCCGTTCTCCTTCCATGAGCCGTTCAGGGTCTCTGATGCAGAAGAACAATGCGTTTTTTGTTTTTTTTTGCTGCGCTACTGTTTTGGTTGGCAAAAAATAGAGTTGGCTTACCGCTGACTTTGACGGGCGGACTCCTGACCAACGGGCTTGTGGACAGGCTGGTGAGTACCATGGCGGCCGTCACTTTATCCATGTCTACTTCCTCCTCCGACCGCCTGAGTAAACGCAACAATGATGAAGCTAATAGCTAAAATGCTAACTCCCCAATCCACTCATTCAATTCCAGATGTTTCTCTCAGATAGGAAGAGCTGCTGCCAGCCATTTTCTGCCATTTTTATTCGTTTTTGAAGGCAAACAGAAAATATAGTTATATATCAATATAGGCATAGAACATATCAAAAGAAAGCATCGACTTGTATCATTGTTTAGTTAACAACAGTTGAACATTGCTTAGGTCCTTGAAAATACTACTTCTGTGTTTTTGTTTTGTTGCATTAGTGATACATCCAATATCTTAACAATGCTTTCCATAAGCACAAGAGTACTTTGTTTGCAGAATAACATTTTATTGCAAGAACACTAAACTTATTCATGAACTATGCAAGAACTTTTCAGCACCATATGTTTCCTGTGACGTGATCTCACGATTTCGGTTACCATGGCAACCGCCTTCCTGCGGACACACAAAAAACGGCATCCCTCTTGGCCCAAACGATGACTAGGGGCCTTAGTCATCTTTTTTAGAAAGAAAAAAACTCTGGTCGATATTTATCCATGTGTTGCCTTCTTTCATACACAGCTTCACTAACTACATGCCAAATGAGGCCGCCTACACACTTCCATCGCTAGTTACGAGAAAAAAAACATTTGGAAGTGTGGGCTTCCGTGATGTGTAGACAAAAATCAAATGAAATCCACTACTGTCAACTAGTGGTGATTTATCATACTGAAATAATTCCCAGAGCCTCGAAACTTACTGATGAGCTCTGCCAAACCCTTAATAATAGTTATATTAAAAAAGGGATTTTTACGTATTTTTGACACTGAGGGATGAAGCTTCCGAAAACACATTTGTACGTTATGGCACTGAATGAGGTAAGTGACATTATCAGCCTCCAAAAACCAGCTCTCTTAGCATTTATAAATAGCCGCCAACAAGCTAGCTGGAGTTATGACTTTTGTGCTTGTAAGCTACTTTGGGACTTCTGGGGTGGGTCACTCCAAACAATTGGTCGTACAAACATTGACCAGGGTTGATTGACGATCCGTTAGGCAGTTGGTCGTTAATGAAGCCCTCCGAGGCTAACTCCCGAGCTCGTATATCGCGTCTTAATTACGAGTATTCGCCTGTCAAGCTGTTATGATGGCTCACTGTTGTCATGACGACACCTCCCAAGGTGACCAGGAAGTGAAGGAGTTGTTTGATGGATGTGTGGCCTGTACTGACATTTGTCCTCTGAGAACCACATACACAAATATTCAAGTACTAGGGCACCTTTATTATTTATTTTAGTACTTAAATTTATGAAACATCAAAATGTGTTTGAAAAACAAAAACATAAAACTTTTCATAAACTTAGAATTTGACTGAAATAATCTGTTAGTATTTTGTTAATTTGTGTATTTTTTTTATTGCGTAAAATGGCCAAAGAATTACTTTTCTCATGTTACAAGAAAAAATACAATAAAATATATTTTAGAAACAACTATATTTTTTAAATCATCTGTCAAGAAAAATAATCCTTAGAATTAGCAAGAACAGAAATACTTTCAAATGTTAAAAGTATTATTATTTTACAAGAAAATAAATAAATACAATATCTTATATATACATATATATACATATATATAATATACAGACAGACAAACAGACACTTTATTGATCCCCGTAGGGAAATTCACACTTCTAACAGTATCCTTGTGTTGAAAAATAAGTTAATAAAATAAAAGAAATAGAATACAAAAATACCCAATATAACATGTGAGTATTTAAATAGTGCTACGTAAAATACACACTGTAATAAAAATAGGGTAATATGCAAATGTGGGGGTGGGGTTTAATGTGGGCTTTTACTCCCCCGGGTGGAGTTACAGAGCCTCATGGCATGACGAAGAAGTTATCTCATATATATATATATATATATATATATATATATATATATATATATATATATATATTTTATATAAAAATACTAATGTTCAAGATTAATCCTAAAAATTAGTAATGTAATCAGATATATATTCTCATGTTTATGACTATTTTTGTTTATTTCTTTGCAGAGTAGAATGGCCATTTCAAGTAGCATTTCTCCTGCTTTTACTAGAAACATATTTAAAAAAATACAATCAAATATATGTAACAAATATAATACAAACATATTGAGCGAAATAAACCGCAGATGGGAAAACTTTGTTCCAGTTTGGGGTGGTGGGAGTTTTGGGTGCTCTGCTGGAAAAATACTTAACTGTTGTTGCGGAGCAAAACAAAACGTCATCCTTAAAATGTTCACATGCATGCTCGACGTCACATGAAAGGACTCCATCACTCAACCACAATAAAGCGTACCGCATGCGTGGAAATCCACCCGGCCTCTGTATTTAGTTACCTCGTATAAAATCAGCACAGAACACTCCCACTCCCTGACGCGCCCGCCAACCCCCCCCCAAAAGTGGCCCCAACTTAACATAGTGGGGTCGATCTCGGTACAGAACAAGGAAGCCAGGTGTCTTTGCTTTCCAAGTAGGCCTGACGCTCATCAATCATTTCGGACCAAGGCCGATGCTAAACGCCGCACTGGATTACAGGAATTCACCCCCGCATCTCCATACCCCTCCCCTCTGAAACACACCAAAACATCTTCTAACATTCTCGCCCATCATATAACATCTTGGGGACTAATGCAGAGGTGGGCTTTTTGAGTCCGGGCTGCATTGGCTTATTAACAGGGTTCGAAAACCTTTTTCATGGCCAAATTCAAAGACTATCAAAGCGGTTTTGTCCAATTCCTCCTGTGCCATTAAATGAAGAAAACTGGTGTGAATCATGTATTTTGCAGAGCCACAAATAGATCTGCAATTTACATGTATGCGTTTTTTAATCTTGTGTGTGATTTTATTGTAAATTGCAAATATATTTGATTTATGAGACAAATCTCTCCCCATATAGGTGTTGGATAATAGGTTGCTTACATTTTCAGTAGCAGGAAATTCTTCCCGTTACAAATAACCACTGGGAAGAGCTACATTCATTTTTTGCATGACCAATTATCCATCCATCCATTATCTGCACCGCTTATCCTCAGTAGGGTTGCGGGGATGCTGGAGACCATCCCAGCCCTCCTTGGGCAGTATGCAGGGGACACCCTGAACTGGTTGCCAGCCAGTCGCAGGGCACACAGAGAGACAACTCACTCGCTCATTCACACCTAGGGACAATTTGAACCGGCCAATTAACCTGACATGCATGTTTTTGGAATGTGGTAGGAAACCGGAGTGCCCGGAGGAAACCCATGCAAGCACCGGGAGAACATGCAAACTCCACACAGGAAGGTTCGATCTCATGACCTCAGAACTGTCCCGCACATGCGCTAACCACTGCTCCGCCGTGCTGAGGACCAATAATATATGTCCACAATCATAGTGCCAAGTTTATGTGTAGCATCTGTCCTTTTGGGTGCGACCCATAGGGGGCGATGACACTTCGAATGACATACACACTGATGCCAGCTGCCGTTAATCGCAAGGGAAGAAGGAATGCAATGACAAAGCGAAGTCACCAGGGAGCAGTGACGGCATCATTTTTAAGCAGACTTGTTGAGAAACATGGCAACAATTTCAAGCATTTAAAGCCACTTCACATAAAATTCAAACACTTTTCAATCCTTGAAAACCCAACATTAGAATTCAAGGTACCTCTTTATACAAGCACCTCTAAACATGAGACTTTCAGTATACAATTTTATTTGCAACAAAAAAACGTTCTCGCTATAACGAAGAAAATCCAGTTCGCAAGCATTTCCAGAAGCTACCGCTAGAGACCCCTAACAGCTTGTGACTGCTCACTGCCAGCATCAGCTAGTCCAGTTTGCATATGGAGGAGACAACAAGCGAAATGTGTGTGCGCTAATTTAAAGTTACAGTAACTTTAATTTTAAGTGTACATTCAGTCTCTCGATCTCATACCTGTCAACTTAATGCACGACTTTCTTCTAATGCCTTTGTAGGTATCGCCTTTGTAAACAAGCATTTTTCGCAGCTCAGTGAAACTAATATCAAAATCTTGAGCCATGCCCAAAAAAATGACCCATGTCTTTTTCCCAGCATGGCTTTCTTCCAATGTTTTTTCCTAGGCTGTTTACTCAGAGACAGTTTTCAGGGCTGAATTTCAAACATAATTTAAATCACCGGGCTACAATTTTCATTGTGTTTGCATTTTTTCGACAAATAGTGTAGCATAGATGTCACAATAAATTGTGTTTTTGGGGGGAGTAAATATACAGTTGTGTGTGCCTGAGTATGACAGTTTGATATAGAGCACTGCATATAGGACCTTTTTTATTATGACACACAGCGAGAACCCCTCCTTGAGCGAGCTAGATAAGGGGAAAAAAATGATCATCTGCTCTCTTGGTTGCACTCTACCTTGAGATGATTGACACACCACACACTCGTCTGAAGTGGCGTGTGCCCTACATTTCCCACTATACATTGGGGTGCCTTTATGCTACTTCCTATGGGGGTGCAATGAAAGCACATGGATGCCCTAAATGTGCCGTGTTGGAGGTCTTCCTTGGTGGCTTGCCTCTGGCACACACAAATACCACAAGAGGGTTTTCTCTTTGTCCACTGGAGCAGCATGTGATGAGGAATATAGGACTGCAACGATTAAAATTGATGACAGAAATGAGAAGGAAATATATCTGCCACAAATATATCTGCGATTTATGTATGCAATTTACCAAGACACATGATTTTTAGATCTTGAGTAAATTTCTGATATATTTGTTTGAGAAAAAAATCTCCATATGTTGTAGGTGTTGGGTAAAAATGATAGTAGAATTTAGCTTACATTTTCAGTTGCAGGAAGTTCTTTTCATTACATTTTACCGCTGGGAAATGCTCCTTTAATTTTTTTGCATTGCCCATAATGAACGACCATAATTGATGCGTATTCCTTGCTCATTTTATAGTGCCCTGTTTAGGTGTAGCATGCACCTGTCCTATTAAGCGCGGCCCATTGGGGGTATGACCCTTGATACGTCAATGAAATACAAATTAAGGTCAGCTATGGTTAATCATGAGGGAAAAAGAAATGCAATGGCAAAAAAGGCCACCAGAATGCAAAAATTTTAAGCTTTTACAAGTTCTTCATCCAAAATGATTAAATGTTTAAGGATTTCATGCACCTGTACGGACATTGTCCACATAATGAAATCAACTTCATTCTAAATTGAAGAGGAAAAAAAAGAATTATCCGATTATTCGACGAATCTTTTCTATAGTCGTTGACGTTTTGACAATTAAAATAGCCGGTAAATGTAGCCCTACATAAGAGGCTTTACTCTTTGTCCACCAGAGCAGCAGGTGATAAGGAGAAACAAGCAAATCCGGGCGAAATTTCAAGCGGGCGTCATTTTGATGACAATCACGACGACCTTTAGCACAAATCATTGGTAAATAACCCGTCCCCCCGCCTCTTTGGGCCATATCTCCTGCCTAATGCTGTAAACGGGCTTTCATTTAGGGCGAGGCACGCTCGATCTATACGATGCGGCGGCGAGCTAAACAAAGAGGAGAGGTTCAGCCAAGCGAGTAAATGAAGAGGCTAAACGTGCTCGGCTTCTGAGGTAAATATGAGAGGAAGTGCCCCCCCCCCCCCCCCCCCCCCGAGACGCTTTCTCACGTCCTTTGTCCTGGATGGCTCGATGTAAAGGAATGATCAGTACGAGAGTAGGTCAACACAAGAAAGCAGGAGGAAAAAAACTCTTTGGCGTATCTTATGATTTTTCTATGTATAAATATCTTAATAGGCTATTCTTGTAACCGTATTTATTGGTGTGTAATGCGGATTTTTTTGTACCCCAAAAAAGCAAACAAAGTTTGGGTGCGCCTTATACACAAGACTTTCCGGTAGTCTATATTGTATTACAGTAAATCGGTCGAAAAATATCACTGACCACAATTGCTCAAAAAACGGGATTCGAACTCGGATTGCTGCAGTGAGAGCATGGATTCCTAACTACAAGACCTCTGGGTTTAAAGACCACATATGAAAAGGCTTTATCATCACACTATTTTTGAATACATGGGACCATGATTCAACTAATTTAAATTAATTTATTGACAACGTGAACTATGCACACAACACCAAAATGAAATGTAAAATGTATCTATAGTCTTTCAAAGTCTGATTCAGTGTCGATTTATAGATCCGACAGCTCTTGCTCTCAGCCAATCAGAACGTGAAGCAAACCACAGCCGGTGGCTGCCGATTTAGGTCCGCCATCTCTGCATCACGAGTGATCCACCCACTTGTACAGTGGAACCTCTACTTACAAATTGATTTCGTTCTGGCAGTAGCTTTGTAACCTGAAACATTTGTAGGTTAGAGTGTTTTGTATCAAAATGGTTCGCCGATGTGTCTGGGCATTTGTAATGTAGACCACTTAAAACTAAAGTTCCCTGAAAGACAATGGGCTTGAACGCATGTCCCGCCTCACCTATGATTGACTGGCTGTTGAATTTTCATATAAAGTCTCAGAAATGACCTGTCGCAATTGTCATCATATTTGAAATCAACCATCAAGAAGAGTACCTAAACATACAACCCCCGTTTTAACTCCTACATTCACGGTAAAATGCTGGGAAAATTAGTTGGTTACAATTTTAACTAATTCCATGTAGGACAGCTCCCTATCAGCATCACAGCATGAAGTGCAGCTCCTCCCTGCCACGTTAATTCAGTATATTACCACGAAATATAAACCTGGACACGCCTTAAAAATGCCCGGAATGGGTTCTTTCTGTCATCAGTTATGAACTTATAAGTTATCTGCAAAGACAGCCTAAAGAAAAGGTTGCTTCTTTTATAGCATTAGATGCGCCAAGAAATAGGAGTGAGGTGATATATATAAAACTCATTGGGAAAACAATGTGGTGTACATACTATGCTTTACATTTGCAGTAAGAGTCTGTCAGAGCTGAGAAATCTGAATCTATTTCTATGTGGAGTTGGTACGGGGCGGACTTCCTGAATATAGCTCTGTATATAATAACCGAGACTCTTTTCTCCGAACGTTTCAGATAAGTTTGCGTAAAATAGGAAGAAATTATAGGGCTATGCTATCAGGAATGTCGACTAAAGAGTCGCTCGTTGTTGTTCGGACGCCATACTTGCTCTGCTTGTTATTTTTGGACATCGTGGCATAGGGCTCTCTGGCGGATCTATAAATTAGAGGTAAGATCGGGCCTCAAACATCCAGTCAAATCAATCTGAGCCCTGGATATTAAAGCCTGACCCACCTCGAGCCCGACCAATCAAATAGATTTGCAGGATCAAGCCAGAAGAAAACACCAATTTTCACATTTGTTTGTGAGGGCCACGCTTCCCTTGCTGACTGAGGGGGACTGAATCCATCGCGCGGTTGCTCCAACACGTGACACAAAGAAAAAAAGAAACAAAGAACAATGACGGGTGGAAAAAAATAAGAGAAAAAAAAGTCAGCAGGAGAGAAGCCCAGCACGACCCGAACGTAATGATCGAAATTATGGGCCTGACCCATAATTCAAGCTTAAGATCTTACCTCTAGTGTCAATAAATGATTTTAGTAATGGACCCATGTTTTCAGCAACATGGTATTGTAAAATATTGTGACGTGAGAAAAAAAAGTGCATTTTTGTGTGTCATCTATAACCCTAGTGGTCTAGTGGTTAAGAACAGGTACTCTCACTGCTACAACCCACAATCGAATCTCATCGTGATTGTTCTAGACACAAGGTTTGTGATCTACGACGCTTAGTTTGAGCTGAAAAAAGTGAAACTAAATTGTATACAGATTTTTCATGAAAGTGTGCATCAAACACGACTAAATAGAATAGATTTGTCGTCCAAATGACTGCGTGGGAAGGGTCGTTACGTGACTGTTGACTTTGCCGCTCATTGTGACGGAGAAAAGCGCTAGCCTAACCAAAACCCACACACACTCAGTCTTTTATGGCCGCCGCTCTCAATTTTAAACACTTAAGCCGTACGCTAAGCGTGGCGTCGCACAGGAGAGTCCAGGAGCTCATCTCCCAGGAGAATCGTGACAGGACTGGAGGAGGGGAAGGTTTTTCCCTTCCCAATTACACTTCCTGATGTGTGTGTATTTGCCCACGGCGCTCAGCAAAAGCCTTCGGTGATAGAGAGCGTTATAAAAGGCCTATCAGGGCTTCCAATCGCCTCCGGGCAGGACAAAGGATCCACCAGCCGCCACTTCAACATTTACCTAAAGGCCCCTGACTTAACACCGCCCCCCGCCCCTTTTTTCGTGACCCCCATTTTCACCTCGCTTTACTTTCCCTCCCCGGTTTATGTGCCGTTATTAACCTTTATTCGCCCGCTAATGCGTCATTTCGCGCGGGTTTTACGTTGCCCTTTGTCACTGAAAACAAGCCTTACTATGTGAATGTACAGTGGAAGCACGTTTCCATCTTGTGTCACAGATTATACACAATAAGTAAAAAAATAAAAACTAGGAATACATTTTTTGATGGCGTGGGTAAGTGAAGCTCCTCGGCTTCACTTCCAAGTAGTTCCTAGAATCCCAAAAAGCAAAAGCCAAATCTTTCACTGGAGCGTTGAATCAATGTAACACTAAATCAGGGGTCTGAAACTTGGGGCCCGTGGGCCGATTGCGGAACCAGGATGATAGCTATAGGCCCCCGCCTTAATATGAAAGTTAAAGTGTGTATAAATTACCCACACAATTTCACTGTATTCTGTCCTGCTACCGAAAGCAAGTGCTAAAAGCACAACGGAAGAAGACAAAATATGGAGACTCAAAGAGATCAAAACGCACCTTAGTACTTTTGAAAAGAGAAATAAGATAATACAAAGCCAATTTAATAAAAAAAAGAAAAGAATAGAAAATTAAAAAGAGGAAAGACAACAATGGAAAAAAAGCCAAAAAAGTAAAACTGAAAAATGAAAAGAAAAAGAAAAAAAGAGAAAAATTAAAAATGAAATGATAGAAAATTGCATTTTCCCCCTTTTTCGGTATTTCCTTTCTCCCTACTTTTCTTTAGCCAAATGTGGTTCTTTAGCAGTGCTTACTAGAGATATTTCAGAAATGTTCGGAAAAGGAAAGCGAAGGGGGAGGGAAATATATATGTATTTTTTTGTCTGACAACTTTCTTTAGAATAAATATTGAATATTAAAGGACCTTTATGTCTGAATCACCCTTTCTTTCTATTTAATACTAGGTTTTTATAAGGCTATTGATTTTTTATGGCTCCAGACATATTTGTTTTTCGGTTCGTTATGACTCTTTCAAAATTTGGGGTTGCCGACCATTGGTTTGACACAACATGTCCAAAGTGCGATCTCAGATACGGACCGAGATCAAACTTTTACTAGCCTGTGGCATCTGTCGAAATGTAATAAATAATATGCGACCAGTAATGTTGATCACAGCATAAAATAAATTTGTCCCCCCCAAAAATTCCTTTGGCCACCGTCCCCATTTCTGACATGGCAACTGTAAATAAAAAAACAAAAGTTGATTGTGAGTGCCGCCGCAAAAAGGACAAGGGGAAATTTGAGTATCTCTTCACTAAAATCAGAAACAAACGGCGATCCAGAATCTAAAAAGGGAGCGCGCACGTTAATGTTTATCGGAGTTGAGTCAAGAGAATTTAAAAGGTTAGCGTGCGTCAAGTGAAGCGAAACGCCACTAGTAAGTCGTCCTTCATTTTGCTCCATTTTGACTGTTATTGCTAATATTTCTGTTAGAACGTGTTGTTTGTTTTAATATCGCGGTCTTTGTGATCGCAATTTCAATTGAGTGTTCTGGTTCGAAAAGTTCACATGACCGCACTTTGGTGGTACCGGGATTTATGGGTATTGTAGTTGTTCTGTTGAAAGGTTTGTGTTGGAGGGAGGATAGTGAATGTTTCTTTAAAATATATACCATTTAATTGCGTTATTGTTTATTTGGTACTTGAAATGAAAGTGAAGTAAATTGTGTTTATTGTATTGTAGCTTTATAACCTACCTGACTGTCTGAATGACTGAATGCTGTTGGTGGATCCAGTAAAGGAAATTACAGCAAGAGTTGTAACACTGATTTTGCTTCTTTGGCACCTCTTCCGGTGGGGGTAAACAAAAAACAGACACAGCTTGTCAAATGAGAATGCTACAAAGGCAAACTACAAGGTTGGGACACTGATCGCCAAGCACTGCAAACCTTTTATGGAGGGTGAATTTATTAAAGACTGTGTCATAAAACGGTCGAGAAAATCCGATCGCCCTCACATAGTTTCAGCTTACAAAATCTGGCCTGCTCCCTGAAAAGTTTTGCCACCCCTTGTTGAACGTATCCAATATCAATTCATTGTACCTTGTATCGAGTATTTTCAGATGTCTTTTTTTGCATTCATAAATTTGAACTTTTTTTGTTTTTTTGTTGCTGCTAAATGTCATCGCATTCATTGCACTATTGTTATGATGCACACATCTTTTTCATTCACAAATATTGCACTTTTATTATTAACTTAGGCCAGTCTCTAAGCACTACATTTTATGTATATATATATATATATATATATATATATATATATACACACACATATATATATATATATATATATATATGCATGTATGTATATACGCATTTTATCCTCATAGTCTCATCTTGTTATCGCTTTAAAGTCTTTATCAAATGTTTACTCTGGAGTGCCATATCTAATCTTGTTGCATACAATGTTTCACAAGTTTGATATTAATGACAGTAAAGACAATTCAATTCAATTATAGAAAACAATCATTAAATTGCTATTTATAAACTTAACAATCATTTGACTTTTCACTTAGTTTAAGTTGGAATTAAAGGTTTTACCATGTTCTTAATATTTCTTTAGTACGGATTTTCCACACGTATATTTTAATAATAATAATAATAATAATAATTTCCTTGTATTGTCATTCTGTGTAACAATGCACACAGAACGAAATGTCGATTGCACCTGACCCGTTGCAGCGAGCCGATGCAGCCGCAGCCAACAGAGGGCGCCGCCGACCACTTTTTAAGTCTTAGGAATGACTCGGCCGGGGCGCGAACCACCGACCTCCCAGTCTCAAACCAATCGATATTGGAGTGAGTTGAATCAAAAAATGTTTTAAATCAAAACGAAATCCATCTTTCAAAAATGTATTGAAGTACAACCCGTAGGGGGCGTTGAAGCTTCACAGGCCAATTCCATACAAACTTATGGCAGCTGCTGTTAATCACGAGGTAAGAAGAAATGCAACGGCAAAGCAGCGCCACAAGAGATCAGTGTCGGCGTCATTTTACGGCACACTTGTTGACAAAAATGGCAACGATTTCACGGATTTACAAGCACTTCACCCAAAATTCAAGCACCTTTCAACCCTTGAAAACACATCATTAAAATTCAAGCTTTTTCAAGGATTTCAAGCTCCTGCCCGAACCCTGGTTATATCTCCGCTCGTCGTTCCGATCGACAGGTTTGCGTGGCCGATGGCAACCCATCTCACGTGGGAGGAACCATGTTGCGATTGATGCATGCAAACGCATAGCATCAACCGGCGCGTTATTGTATGCAAAAGATGCGGCGGTGGCCGGGATTGTACGCCATCACGTGCGCTGTGCCGCCGCACCAGACAGGACAAAGAACTGGAGACAGCGAGAAGGGGTTGGGGGGTGGTTGTGCTATTCAGCGGCGATGAGAAGATTGAAGGAGAGGGCGAGAGAGAAACGCAGAGGTGGAAGATGTTGTCGTTCGGAAGAGAGAAATGATAAAGAGCTTTTGAGAGGGACCAAAAATGGGAAGATGTGGCAAAGAAAGAGAAGGTTGTTGCTCTTTGTCCCCTGATGCAAACAAAGATTGTAAAAATGTGGACGATGAATTATGCAACGAGAGCTTAAACAGGTACTGATATTTGCACGACACCATACAGCGACATCTAGTGGTAAAAAATACGAAGTGTCCCTTTAACTCTGATCCTGAGGTATTGAAGCTTTAAAGTTTTGACACAATTTTTTAATGCAGTATTAAGACAGCAGCCAAACTTTTTCTGAGGTCCGAATACACGTCAACAAAATGATATGGAGGTCACTTTAATTTTAGTTACTGTAATAGAAGCCCACCAAAATCATTTTTTGAAAGGAAAGAAAAATAACCTTAAAAACTTTTCCATAAAGTTGGATAACAAACTTAAAGATGGTTTTTTTTTGTACTTTGATTTTACATGCGATTTTTTATGGATGTACAAAGTATTTATATAAAAAAAATGCAGACTGCATATAATAAGCGGCAGCCTTTCCAGCAGCTCCGCATTATTTCGCACTTTTTGTGATTTATTGTTTTAAATGTCTGCTTCCATCTTCGGTGTTTTTCATCCCGTTTGACAACTACACTTTGGATTACTTTCTATCCTATCGTGATGGGTTTTAACGGACAAAAATGCGTATATTCAAGGAGTCAATTCTATGCCTGAAGAAACCGTGGATGGAGAGCCGGAGCTAGCTAAGTGGAGTTATAAGTCTTCGGTACTGTCCGTAATCACGGTAAATGTGAACTCTCTACCAAATAAGACAGACTAACTAGCTCTGCTGGTGAAAAACATCAAAGTTTGTGTTTTACAGAAACATGGCTCACGTCTAGCATCCCGGACGCTAACGTGTAGCTACCTGGAGCTATCCGGCTTCAGCGCTGTTAGACAGAGACACAAAAGCCTGCGGGACGCGGAGAGGAGGTGGACTCGCAATCTAGGTGAACATGAGGTGGTGTAACCCTGGGCACAAAGATTTCCATCTGCTGCAAGGACGTCGAACTTTTGGACTAGCGTGTGACGTCATCCACCCCACTGTGGCTAAACTACAACAAAGCAGCCCGAGGGCATCCTGTAAATCTGTTAATAAACAACAAAGGAGACTGCTGGAAGTGTGAATTTCCCTACGGGGATGAATAAAATATCTATCTATTCATCTAATATGTTTTTTTTTTAGCAGTGACTATAAGTTTTAGTATTTGCCACAGGCCCCTGGATATGGGTGGCTGTACACAAATGGCTCTTGGGCCACCGTTTGGACACCACTGCATGACCAAATAAAACCATGATCATGCCTATACAATCCTTAAAATTATCTGAGAATATAAACGAGTAATACAGGAGAAAATGTTAAAAAACAAGCGGATTAAATTAGATTCTGTTGAAAGAGTTGAGAATTCAAAACATTGTAATATATTTATTTAAATCTTTAGTTAAGTCAAGCTAATTGTTTTTCCCAAATCTTATATTTTGCACTGTACAAATGATAAGTTTATTCTGTTGGACAAATGTAAAGAAAATTTCATTGGATGCCAGTTCCTTATTCTGATTATTGCGCACAATTGTTGTTTTGAGTTTTTACATCATTGTCGCTATTGGCCAATTGTGTTGCTGTTCTTTGAATCCTGCACCCCTTAGAGTTGATGTGTTTTTTGTAACCTTGAAGATTAAAAAGAGGGGGCTCAGGGTAGGGCGTCAGAGTGGGGAATGGAACTCTCTTATCTGAAGGCTTCTTCCCCTGGTCTTCTTGCAAGTTTAAAATCCATTGATGTTTATAAATACAGTTTCTTTTATTAGAACGTAACAGTGTTTTACGTACAAATACATAACACGTTTAGGAGTTAACTACTGCATTAGCAAGATTTATCAAAAGATAATATAACATGCGTCTCTGCACGCAAAGTCGAAAGAAAATAACAGAATCCACCATGCAAACCGCTAACGGCGGTGTTCCGTCTCTGAAAAGAAAAAAACAGAGGCCTCTTTGATGGGCCGAGAGGGAGGGATGGTAAAACACATCATTTGGGTCCTGTCGGAGCCAGCACGTGCACGTGTGGAGAACACCGAATGTGGATACGAGTGCTAGCTTTTGGCAGGATGCGGCACCCCTCCCTGATCCAAACCCCGAAAAACATTCAGCCCTCTCAGTTCCGATCCAACTGGAGTCAAGTTCAACGGGCCCGGCCTGAATCAAAACAAAAACAAACCTGGCGGCGGCTGATTAGCCGACCAGGGTCTCGGAGCTGAAAGGCGACGGAAAGAAAAATGTGGCACGACAAAGTTTGCTTTTTTTGGGAAATTAAGAGAGTGATATTTTGATTTACGTACAAGCACGCTTTTCTTAGGTATGATGCAAGGAGAGCATAAGTGCTCCACCACCAGATGGTGCCAATTAACTTCACAATAACCACCTATACAGTAGACCCCCGGGATACGACATTAAACCATTCTGAGGTGAAATTGTCACATGGCGGGGAAAGGAAACCTATGGTAATTAGCTAATGCGTTTCAAACCCCTGGTACAGCAGGTATAAACATAAAATTGTACATACCTATTAAACTCTAGCAATGAAATATTATATGGTCAGTACTCTTTGTGTGTAATATACAAATAACATTAGAAATAAATATAGGCCTAAAGAAAAATGTACATTTGATCTACCTTTTGAATGACAGTAGCTCAGGAGGTAGAGCGATCGTTTTAGGATTAAGGGATCCCAGTTCGAATCCCGGCTTGTCCGTGTTACATGCCGAAGTGTCCTTGGGTAAGACACTGAAACCCCAATACCCCCAATAAGCAGGTTAGCAGCCTTACATGGCTGCACAGATCACGGCCGCTATTGGGAAATGTGAAGCACAATGTAAAGCGCTTTGGGAAGTCATTGACTTGAAAAGCGCTATATAAATGCAGATCATTTCATTTTCATTTCATTTCATTTCACATGAGTTGGTACAGCAGAGTTAGAGGATGGATGCAGAGGGAAGGATAAAGCAGGCTAAATTAAAACTGATTTTAAAATGTGCACTTGCGAGGAACTTCATTCCCGTAAAAGACTTCTTTGCTTTGATTGACTCTTTGTTCTCAATAATTGTTCTGATTGCCAATTAGTTACGACCATATTCGTTAGCGAGGGTAATGATGCGTGTGCCTTTTTCAGATTCATTTTTTTATCTCAAGCTTCGTTTCCATGGTTATTGTCTTCTTGCTTCTCCCGTGAGCTCCAAACAAATTTAAGTTTGTTACACAATATTTTGAACTGAACAAAGTGAGAGATTGAGCATTGTTTAGCCAATAGCATATCATTATCTTAATGATGCCACGACATAAACCAATAACGGACCGTCATTGTAATTTACGTCGACAAACAATTGGCAGGCATCGCAGAGATGTTACCTGCATGAACACAACAAAGTTTGAATTTAGATGTTTTAGGGCACGCAAAAGAATTTGATTTTAATGTCTTATGGTAGGAAAAATTTCATAATGAGGGGCCAAAAACATCTTATTCCTCATTTTAACGTGAAAATATCTTACGCTAGGGATGCCATAACCCAGGGTTCTAATGTAATCACTTCATTGAGCCACCCTGTAAACATATTCTAGTTTTTTTTTTGTTACAGTGAAAAAGAGCATATAACATTGGTCGTGTTGACTCAATAAAGTAGTATCAACATAGTACTTCGACAATTTCCGAACAGGAAAACACAGTGAAAACGGCTGAAACACCGGCAGGTTTTAGCAAAACTCTAAACAAAAGAAAGTGTCAGTGGAGAGGAATTAACCTCTGGTTATCTTCGGTAGAGGTAAAGGTGACGAGGCTAATGACGGATGTCTGCGAGGAACAATAGAAGAAGCGTTAATGGGATGGAAGCGCCAATGCATCAAGGCAACCATTTGGTTTGGCGCTGAAGGGAGAACAAAAGTGATATGGGGCCAGCTGTTGCTAATGTAAACTCTTTGTTCAAGTTGACACGATTATTACCTCAGCCTTTTATGAATGTTTTGCCACAAGTAGTTGTAAATTGTGGGCGCTACCACATTAATGATTTTAACCCCTTAACAGGCCATAGGAATGTTGGTAAACAAAGTCGCGTCTTCACGATGTCCCTGAACTGGTTGCCAGCCAGTCGCAGGGCACAAAAAGACGGCCAACTCACTTGCTCATTCACACCTAGGGACAATTTGGACGGGCCAATTAACCTGACATGCATGTTTTCGGGATGTGGGAGGTAACCGGAGTGCTTGGAGGAAACCCACGCAAGCACGGGGAAAACATGCAAACTCCACACAGGAGGTTCGGTCTCATGACCTCAGAACTGTGCTGCACATGCGCTAACCACTGCGCCGCCGTGCTGCCCAATATAAAGTCCTAATTTGTGTGATTAAATACTGAAAATGTTTCTCAATGCAAACCTGAACAAATCAAATGTCTATACTCAAAAATAACAACGATCACATTGTAATGAAAGTCAAATCTGCTTTATTTTCAAGGCAGAAGATGTTGCAAAGAAATAATAAGTAACACGGTACCACTCACCTGTTGCATTTGACTGCTACGGTAGATGGTTGCATACTGTACCTCTACAAATAGGAAGCAATGAATACAGTTTCTCGTGATCGACCAGTATTATGTCTAGGATCCACCGGAAGATCGTAATTCAGTACCCCTGCGCAACGAGTCTGCGGATTAGCCTCAAAGTTCTTCTTTTATTTACATTTCTGGTCCGTCGCCCACTCACGAAGAAAACACCGTGTAAGACACCCAAGACGGCCTCTTATTGGATTGCCACGTAAATGGAGATTCTGGCTCTTGTCTTCTCAGGGAAATATTCATGGAGATGAGAAGCAGACCAGATGCTCATTCGATGTGAACTCAAACAAATGGCAAACTTTCAATTAATCACTTGCCAGGACATCTGTTGCATGCTTTTAACTCCACGTTATGCACCGCTGGTCGTGAAAATCCGATTATTAAACCTGATGCGATTATGATTCAGAAAAGGGCCGATGCTTCCCTTATTGTTTGCTTAGGTGAAATTAAATGCACCATTGAAGACCGAATGCTCCTAATTCTGAAGACTGGACAGATCACAGGAAATAAAATGAATATCTAACCCATATCTTATTATATGGGACTAAACACCCCAAAAAAAGCGTTAGCAATTAACATTCCATTTCAAAAGTGAGCTAGCTAATGATGGACATTAGCAGGATTCTGGCGCTAACAGCACTCTGTCCTGCTAAGCTGTGATAAAATGAATGTCAAAGAGCGGCGCTTCAATTAAAAAAAACGTCCCGGAATGATGACACCCTGCGCCGTGCCGTTAATTAGTATATCGTTATAATTAATATGCACTGCCGGGCAGACTCCCGTCAATTATTCTGCGATCGTGACGAAACTAAGAGGTCAGAAGAAATTTGGAAGGTGAATTCAGGAGATTAAACCAATAAAAAGATTGGGAACAACCATTTAAAATGTGTTCAAAAATATATAAACTTTTCAAATACAAAATATACATTTAAATTTGATATATATTTTTTTTTTACCCGAAAGAAGGTTTCCGCCATTGGGTTATATTAGCTATTAACAATGATTGAAATAATTCCTTCTATATTTATTTAATCTTTTGTACTGCTTTTCAGTAAAAACAATTAAAGTAAAGTTTTTTCCAGTTCTTTCTTTACAAATGTACTCAAAATCCAGATTGAATTTTGTATTGGTCTCAAAACTTGTCAACAAGCGTATCGAACATGATAGCAGTCTGACTTACAATTAATGCAGGCGTAGTTACCAAAAATATGCAAAATAAACTCCTATGTATTTCCAAGCAATTTTAATACCACAAGCAAAGGAATAATATGAACATTGGCAACGTAACAGTCTTCAATCCACTTAGTCTTCGAAATGCAAACTATCTCAATAGGCTGAAAACACCATACCATATTAATTCATGTATCATGCGCGATTTGTGTATAACCCGCACCCCTAATTTTTGATCGGTATAAAATTTTGTTTCACCATATTCTTGGCTAGAACTGAGCATTGTGATAAACGTGCGGCCATGGTCAAAATCATTTATTGACAACGTGAACTATGAACACAATACCAACATCAAATCTACAATCTAATACACCAAAGAGTCATTTCCCTCGTCATGCTTTTTTGCGTTTAGTTATATCTTCCAGGACAACCTTCTGTATTCTCTTTTCTCTAGGATTCACCTTTTGTACTGTGAATAAAGAGAGTCGGCTAATGAGATATAATCAAATGCCTTTTTACATATCATCTATATCACTGGCAGTCTCAGCGTTCTCGTTTGCCCTGCGCTTAGACACATTATTTTTGCTGGGGACGCATCGTGTCAAATCAACGTGCGTCCCCGGGATGCAACTTTTTTGACACGAAATTGTCATTATAATTTTTAACAAAGATTTACCACACTCCAAACTTTTCCGCCATTGTTGTTTTGGTCTCGCAGTTCGAGTTTTTCTCTGCACGCTGATCTCCAGTTCGAGTTGTGTAGTGAACGTCCATTTCTTTTTAGAGAACCGGCTTTTTTCGGCTCAACTCATTAAATCGAGCCGGCTCTCAAACAGCTCCTTGCTTTGATGCATTATATTACGAATCATTATTGTTGTATAAAGAGGTTACGAAAAAAAAGGAAGTATAAAAGGAGAAAATGAAAAAACACAGGTTTGTGGTGATCCCTTTTAATCAGTATATTACCAACAATAATTTAATACAGAAAATGAATTAATAATTTGAATAAGAAAATGTACTATTCTACTTAATTATATTTGCATGTATTTTTTCCTTCTACAGTGAACGTCCAAGCGACTTCATTTTTGAACTTTTTTTTTTATAATAAACCTCATTCATGTCGAGCAACTCAGTGTCTCACAACAAATTGTTCATTAACAATATATATGATATAAGGAAACACATGTACAATATAACATGTTAAACTACACAAATAAACATGTTTGAAAAAAAGATTTTTTTTTTTTAATTTTGTAAGGGAAAATACGACAGTTTGTAAGGGCATGGAGCACACTAAATTTTGGGGACCCATAGATCTCTGTTGGGACCCATAGATTTTTGAGCATGCGAGTCCCCGGGACCCATCACTTTTCACAGGTAAAATGAACACTGCAGTTTAGTGGATTAGTTGCTTTCACCGGGCGACCTGGGTTTGATTCCTCTTGCATCTGATGTTAGCGAATGTGGTCAGTGATATAATTTGACTAATCGATCATTCCACAAATACATGCCGTAAACCACCCTGTATAACACACACCCAAACGTTTGAATGTTTTTAAGGTAAAAATAATGTGTGTTAGACACGAATAAATCAGGTTATTGACTTTGGAACCGCCCAAAAAGTATTTTCAATCAGTCATAAGCCATTTTTGGACGTTTTTTTCAACCAAACTAGATAATGCATTTTATTTAAAAGCGCCTTTCAGGCCACCCAAGGACACTGTACAGACAATGAAAAAATACAATTTAAAAAGTTGTAAGCGAAATAATAAATAAAAACAAGACATAAAATCATAAAAACATAGGAAATGGAGAAGCTATGTGTTGTAGGCAGTCCTGAACAGGTGTGTTTTTAGACGGGACTTAAAAGTGGAGAGAGGTGTGCAGTTTTGGAGGTCCGGAGGTAGATTGTTCCAAAGCTTGGGAGCAGCGCGACTGAAGGCTCTGGCTCCCATGGTGTTCAGGTGGGCAGGGGGCACTGACAGTCGGAGGGAGGACGAGGATCTGAGGGAGCGAGTGGGGACGTGCAGCTGGAGAAGGTCGGACAGGTAAGGAGGAGCCAGGTTGTGAATGGCCATATATGTATATAGGATCAGTTTGTAGCTGATGCCATGCTGAACAGGAAGCCAGTGTAGCTGTTGGAGAACGGGGGTGATGTGCTGCTGGGAAGATGTTTTTGTGATGATGCGAGCAGAGGCGTTTTGAACCAGCTGAATTTTATGGAGGGACTTTTGAAGAAGGCCGAAGAGGAGAGCATTGCAGTAGTCAAGGCGGGATGTGACAAGACTGTGGACGAGAATAGCAGTGGTGCGGGGGGTGAGGGAAGGGCGGAGTCTGGTAATATTGCGGAGGTGGAAATAAGCAGTGCGGGTGATTGTGTTGATATGTGAGTGGAAGGTAAGCATGCTATCCAGGTTGACACCCAGACTCTTGACCTGGGGGGAGGGAGACACTAAGGAGCTGTCGATGTTGAGAGAGAAATTGTTTACTTTGGATAAAGTGGATTTGGTGCCAAGAAGGAGGAATTCTGTTTTATTGGCATTTAATTTAAGAAAGTTTGTTGTGAACCATGTTTTGAGTTCGGAAAGGCAAGAGGTGAGGGAGGGAGGTGGGAGTATGGAGTTTGGTTTGCAGGAGAGGTAGGGTTGGGTGTCATCAGCAAAGCAGTGAAAGTGGATATTAAATTTGCGGAGGATATGACCAAGAGGCAAGAGGTAGACGATGAAGTGAAGAGGACGTAAGACAGATCCCTGGGGTACACCTGTGGTGACTATGGAGGGCTTTGAGGTGAAGGATTTCAAGTGGACAAACTGAGGGGAGTATGGGTGAGACCAATGGAGGAGAGTCTATTGAGGAGGATAGGGTGAGAGATTGTGTCGAAGGCGGCGCTCAAGTCTAGGAGGATGAGGATGGAGACTAGACCGGAGTCAGATGCTATGAGGAGATCATTCACAATACGGATTAGGGCAGTCTCTGTGCTGTGGCGGGGGCGGAAACCAGACTGAAAGGGCTCATAGAGAGAGTGGAGAGACAGGTGCGAGTGGAGTTGAGCAGCAACAGTTTTTTCAAGGATTTTCGAAATAAATGGAAGGTTGGAGATGGGGCGGAGGTTGTCAAAGTTCTTGGGGTCAGCACCATGTTTTTCAGTGTAGGGGTAACAGCAGCGGTTTTGAAAAGTGATGGGACAATACCAGAAGAGAGTGAGGAGTGGATAATGGCAGATATGAGAGGAAGCAGGGAAGGGAGGCAGGATTTAACAAGGGATGAAGGGAGGGGATCGAGCTGGCAAGTGGTGGGCTTGGATTTGAGTATGAGGTTGGATAATTCAGCAGTCGTGGGTGGAGCAAAACTGGAGAAGAAGTGACAAGGAGAAGGAAATTCAGATGGGGAGGCAGCAGACAGGTTTTGATGGAGTTGGTGATGAATCTTAAGGATTTTGTGATTGAAGTACTCCATTATGGAGTTGCAGGTTCCTGTGGAGTACAGGTGGAGGGGGAGAGAATTTGGTGGCTGGAGGATTTTGTTCATGACAGAGAAGAGAGTTCTTGAATTTCCTTCGTTGGAAAGGATGAGGCCGGAGTAGTAGCTGGATTTGGTTTGTGCAATTTGGTCCTTGTATTTAGCAGTATGGGTAATGTACATGTCCTTATGGATGGTGAGGCCGGTTTTCTTATAGAGTCGCTCGAGTTGGCGGTTCTTTGATTTCATTGACCGAAGAGCGGGTGTAGATATAAATTTTTATAAGAGATAAACTTCCTCTAAACTAAAATGAAAAACAGTTGTTGTTCCAGTTACCTTTTTTGATTGATGAGTTCAGGTCAAGTCATTAGAGCACTTGTTTCGACCACAAAGCGACACAGCGGTGCCCGTCAATTAGCCGAGCCGTGTAAATAAATATACGCCTGGCGATGGAATCAATTAAAGCCTTTTCGGCGCTTTGAATGCGGTCCATTAAAACCCGGGACTATGGATTAGCGCAAGGGGGCCCGGTATCGCTTCGATGCAGGCCCTGATGTGCAATGCATCATAGATAGCGAGCAGGCAATGATTACAGGCGGTTCCTCCCTTACAAACACAAGGAGGACAAATTAGCATATCGGTGATGTTTTTCTTCTTGGATTGATTCATGTCACCGCTGTTGACAGGACGCAAATAATGCAGGAAAGAAAAGAGCAGGGTTAAGCAGTCTCCCCGGAATCACGTGATGTGTAATCATGGCTACAATCGCTAAAGCTACAACAATGGTTCTGATTTGTGTCCTGTAAGTACGTTTAAGTAAATTTAACACAAAGTTGAGCACCGTCCTGCACGACCTATGGTTCACAAGGCGAATCCTTGCTGGCCAAGAATTAAGGCGCCAAATTAAAAGTGTCAATTTGCATATAAATTTGAACCTCTAATTTTATTCTGGCAGCATCACAGGCGGTCGTTGCTAGAAGACACCGCAACTGAATGAGCGTATTGCTGGAAGTTGTTTTTTTCTCATTGATGGTATATAGCTTCCTTGTCAAACATACGGTCCGCGGGACGGATGTGGCCCGATGGATGATTAAATCTGGCCGGCCATATATTTCTGAGTATGATAATAAAGGAGCAACCCTTCAGGTCATTTTTATCACAAGTTATGATTTTTATCCTAAAATGAACACTAAATGCTCTCTCTGGCCGCTAGAGCGCAGTAAAGGATATACTCTCAGCTTTAGAAGGCCCAGCCTTGTAGTTTGATCTCATGTAGTCTAATATTTTTGCCCATGCACAACTAAAACGTTTGCGTCGTATTTCTTTTGTATTTATTTTGAACCTGTACGACAATCAATGCAAAAAAGGATACTTTTTTTTCATAGCTAACACTTAAGTGTGTACAGCGTGGTGAGTTGGTTCAGGTGTAAAACTGCATTCACTTAACTGTTAAAATAAACCACTTAACACATTCCGTGCCAAACATAAAAATTATGTTTTGCCCATTGTTTGTGAATGACAGTTAAGATCCCTTGCCATCCGTGATTATAACATGTAACGTAGGCTCTTAAAGTAGTCTGAATGACAAAGCATAATACCGAAAACGAACGCTAAAGACAAAGATTTAGAGACAAAATTTTTTTACTGATCCAGCCCACCCGAAAACAGAGGGGTCTGGGTCCGGCTACATTGCTACACAGTCTATCTATCTACCTTGGTCATATCCCTCAAGAGGGGTGACCGACAGCAAGACAAACACATACAATAACATAGAAAATAAAAAAGGCAAAAAAAAACAAAACAAAACAAAAAAAACACACACACCCAAAAATGTTGGACCATGGCCAACCCAATTGCCCAAACACCCAACAAATTAGGCACCTCGTTAAGCACCAAGTTGGTCATGCTTTCGTCCCTCCAGATGAAACGGGACACAAGAAAGCGGCAATCTCTTTCGGGTCAGGGTGAAACAACATACTCTTCTGTTCAACAGCAGGGCCCGACAGCTTTCACCGGTTTACCCCTGCCGCATAATACAGGTGCCCTGCCCATCCCTTAGAACGTGTCCAAACATCCCCCTATCCTTTTACAACACATCTCCACTCATTCCTATCACCAACAAGAGCTCTAGCTTCCACTATATTTACACCTCTTTCCTGCAGTGCACTCATAACACCATCCATCCACATTGATCGCGGCCTTCCTCTTGGTCTCCTTCAATTTACTTCTGCTCTGTGGATCCTCTTCAACATTTGCTCCTCATCCATCCTCTCCATGAATCCAAACCAACAGAGTACTCTCTTATCCACACGCTTGCTCTGTTCCACGACTACTCCAGTTCTGTGTCTCACATTTTCATTTCTCAATCTATCCAATCTTGTCACTCCTAACATACTCCTCACTTCATTTCAAAAACATTTAATTTCCTTCTCAAATCTGCGTTCAGGCTCCAAGTCTCTGCACCATTCAACAGAGTCAGCACAATCACACTCTCATACAGTCCCGTCTTAACATCCATACTCATACTCTTGTTGCTCATCACTCTCCTCAGAGCACCCAAAACCTTGCTTCCTTGATTCACTCTGTACGATACCTCGCACTCCATTCCACCGACTGCAGCCACATCACAACCCAAGTATATAAAGCTTTCAACTTCTACCAGCACCTGTCCATTCAACATTATTTCTAACGCCATGCCCACTCCATCATGTGAACACTTCATCACCTTACTCTTCCCAACATTCACACATAACTTACGCCTATCAAACACTCTTCCAAACTCCATTACCAACCTTCTCAATGTTCCTCAGAATCAGCCACAAGCGCTGTGTCACCTGCAAACAACAACTGACTCACCTGCCACACTGTTCCACTGTTATCGATCATTTCTACACCTCTGCCAAATACTCTTGCATTCACCTCTCTTACCACACCATCCATGTACAGTGTTCATTTTACCTGTGAAAAGTGAGGGGTCCCGGGGACTCGCATGCTCAAAAATCTATGGGTCCCAACAGAGATCTATGGGTCCCCAAAATTTAGTGTTATCGGGGTTGAAATTGTAAATCGGCGACAAATATATAATATAAATCCATATATTCATTCAGTTTTAATCAACACAGTTTATTGGTAATACAAATCATTTATCACTTCATTATTTTTTAGTTCACAACAATATCGTACATTATACAAAATAATATTGCTGAAATATGAATCTATATATTCATGCAGTTTTAATCATCACAGTTAATTGGTAATACAAAGCAGCTATCACTTCAGATTTTTCACTTCACAAAAATATTGAACATTATACAAAATAATTTTGCTGAAATATTAGCCTATATATTTGTGCAGTTTTAATCATCACAGTTAATTGGTAATACAAAGCAAGTCATCACTTCAGATTTTCCAATTCATATATTCTTCTGTCCCACCACAGTTGTAATGCCTTCTCAAGGTCCAATCCATTATCATCCTCTGCGTCACCAGGAATATCATTTAGACCATTTTGGCAGAAAAGTCCCTTTTCTTGCTAGGAGTATTCTTTTTTTAATTTTCTTTCATCGAATCGTTCGCTTCAACATACGTGTTTTCCTTGCCTCCGCGATCTTCCGAAGAAGCAGGGGATAGAAACCTATAATACAAGTTCTGAACCCCAATTTATATATATACTGGACTGTCTCAGAAAATTAGAATATTGTTATAAAGTTCTTTATTTTCTGTAATGCAATTAAAAAAAAAATGTCATACATTCTGGATTCATTACACATCAACTGAACTATTTCAAGCCTTTTATTATTTTAATATTGCTGAATTTGGCTTACAGCTTAAGAAAACTCAAAAATCCTATCTCAAAATATTAGAATATCATGAAAAAGTATAACTCGAAACACCTTGCGAGGGATTCCTGAGCCTTAAAAACACTCAGCTTGGTTTAGTAAACTAAATCACAAGTATGGGGAAGACTGCTGATCTGACTGCTGTCCAGAGGACCATCATTGATACCCTCCATCAGGAGGGTAAGACACAAAAAGAAATTTCTCAAAGAGCAGGCTGTTCACAGAGTGCAGTTTCAAAGCATATCCACAAAAAGTCTGTTGGAAGGGAAAAATGTGGCCGGAAACGCTGCACAACCAAGAGAGATGACCGCAGCCTTAACAAAATTGTGAAGAAGAGCCGCTTCCAGAATTTGAGGGAGCTTCAAAGACAGTGGGCTGAAGCTGGAGTCCAGGTATCAAAAGCCACAGTTCACAGACGTGTCCGGGAAATGGGCTACAATAGCCGTATTCCCATGGTCAAGCCACTTCTGAACTCAAGACAACGGAAGAAGCGTCTGACTTGGGCTATGGAGAAGAAGCACTGGACAGTTGCAGAGTGGTCCAAAGTCCTCTTTTCAGACGAAAGCAAGTTTTGCATTTCATTTGGAAGTCAAGGCGCCAGAGTCTGGCGAAAGGCTGGAGAAGAGCAAAATCCAAGTTGCTTGAAATCCAGTGTGAAGTTCCCACAGTCAGCAATGGTTTGGGGAGCCATGTCAGCTGCTGGTGTTGGTCCACTGTGTTTCATCAAGTCCAGAGTAAATGCAACTGTGTACCAAGAGATTTTAAAGCACTACATGCTTCCATCTGCTGAAAAGCTCTATGGAGATGAGGATTTCATTTTCCAGCATGATCTGGCACCTGCCCACAGTGCCAAAACCACCAGTAACTGGTGCACTGACCATGGCATCACTGTCCTTGATTGGCCTGCTAATTCCCCGGACCTGAACCCCATCGAGAATTTGTGGGGTATAGTTAAGAAGAAGATGAAAGACACCAGACCTACAAATGCAAATGAGCTGAAGGCCGCTATCGAAGCATCCTGGGCATCAATAACACCTCAGCAATGCCACAGGCTGATTGCCTCCATGCCACGCCGGATTGATGCAGTAATCCGTGCAAAAGGACTCCCAACCAAGTACTGAGTGCATTAATGGACATTTTCAAATGTTTGATTTAGTTTTGCTGTTATAAAATTATTTTTTTTTACTTGGTCTGAGGAAGTATTCTAATATTTTTAGATAGGATTTTTGAGTTTTTTTCAGCTGTAAGCCAAAATCAGCAATATTCAAATAATAAAAGGCTTGAAATAGTTCAGTTGATGTGTAATGAATCCAGAATGTATGACATTTTTGTTTTTTTAATTGCATTACAGAAAATAAAGAACTTTATCACAATATTCTAATTTTCTGAGACAGTCCAGTACACACATATATAATAATAATAATAATAATAATTTCCTTGTATTGTCATTCTGTGTAACAATGTACACAGAACGAAATGTCGATTGCACCTGACCCGTTGTAGCGAGCCGATGCAGCCGCAGCCAACAGAGGGCGCCGCCGACCACTTTTTAAGTCTTAGGAATGACTCGGCCGGGGCGCGAACCACCGACCTCCCAGTCTCAAAGCGGGCGCCTTACCATCTAGGCTACTGAGCTGGTATACACACACATATATTTTTTCATTCCCCCCCCCCTAAAATTAGAATCCATCAAAAAAGAAATTGTAATCGGATTAGCACAATGAAAAAATTGTGAAAGGGGCCTGGATTATTTCCTCATATTCTAGTGTAACATAAAAATGATGGATGTTACCTTCAGTTTTCCAGTAAATTTCTGGCACAGTTAGCATGTGGCTAACAAAGGCACTGGAGGGCCTGACATTTTTTCTCGCCAAATTATCGCCAAGAAACTTTTATTGGAAAAGCGCAATTAACTACCTCAAGGTCAGAATCCTCGAGGGGCTCTACTGGTGAAAAATGAAGAATTTCTCCACCGTTTTTTCGTGCCGGAATTATTGCCATTGTTATCACTTTCTGCATTATGTTTCGACTTATTACTGACACTGAAGAAATTACCAATTTTGTGTTGATTTTCACCTAATACTAACTTTTTTCGGAGGCATACTTAGCCGTCACCTTCCCTCGACGACAATCACCACAACAATGACGTAATCTCGAAACAACGAGATCTCGTTTGCAGAGATCGGCGTGCAGACAAAAACCCGAACCGCGAGACCAAAACAACAATGGCGGATCTGCCTGACAAAAAGTTTGGAGTGCGGTAAATCTTTGTTTAAAAAAAATGTAATCGGGTAAAAATGACAATTTGGTGTCAAAAAAGTTGCGTCCCGGGGACGAACGTTGACGTGACACTATGCGTTCCCAGCAAAAATGATGCTTCTAGGACGCAGGTACACGGGCAAACGAGAACACTGCAAGTACACATTAAACAGCCATGGTGGCATCACACACCCCTGTCTCACACCAGTCAACACAGGGAACCACTCACTTGTCTCACTCCCTACTCTTGCACATGCTCAGCTGTTCACATAAAAACGCTTCAATGCTTCCAACAACTTTCCACCCACTCCATACATTACCATCACTTGCCACAACGCCTTTCTTTCAACTCTGTCATACGCCTTTTCCAAGTCCATGAAAGCCAAATAAACATCCTTACCTATTGCAAAATATTTTTCACACACCTGTTATACTGCAAACACCTGATCCACACATCCTCTTCCTTTCCTGAAATCACTCTGCTCCTCCATTACCACCTCATTCGTTTTGCCACTCACTCTCTTAATCAACTCTTCCATACAGCTTACTCGGCACAGACAACAAACTGATACCTCTCGAATTATTGCATTCGTACTTATCACCTTCACCCTTATACAACGGCACCACACATGCACTACACCAATCAACAGGAACCACACTACTTAAAAGCATACATCCAACAAGCGTACTATCCAGTCAATCATAGCCGTGCCACCTTTTTTTCAAGCATTAAGTAGTACAACCATCCAACCCAAGCGCTTTCCCCCCTTTCATGTCTTTCGCTGCCTCTTGCACTACCCTTGCTACACAGTAAGTTTTGAAATTTGAGCTCAATTACTGTTGATTTTTTTTAATGCGGAACATGGAAAGCCAATTTAAATGTTGACAGATTGGAGGAAAATGCCATTTTAGATGTAGTAAAGATGTGATTTTAAAACGTTCCTGCATATAAATAATAGAATTTATACATAAATAAATGAAAACATTTTTTTAAGAATTCAACTCATTTTAGTTCTAAATTTTATGTGTATAAATGCAATTCCGAATTCACAACAAAATCAAACGGAATCATCCTAATCATAAGTAAGCTAAAGACCTGATGTAAGCACGAGGCCATCTAGTGGTGATTAGTTATTTTACAATATAATAACTACTGGGTGGAGTTTGGAACAGACATATCTTTTTTTACAGTGGGAAACAATTTTTTGTAATTAAAAGTTTGTTTACTTTCACCCCTCTCCTGACAAATTAAAAGAAAGGAAAATGGCAGTTGCTATTGTCCATTCTAAAAACATAATCAATAAGAAATAGAGACGCAGCAACTTTTATTCAAATGTTTCACACGTTACGAGACTAGCCATGAACTTGACTGATAATTATAAAATGCACCGCATGTCTTTCAAAACACTAAACTAAATGAAATATTATCATAGCAACGTTTATTGGAAGGAGCATGAAAATGTGTTGACGACGTCAGATTTATGACAGTCTTTCCAGGAGTCCCCAAGACAAAATATTTTTAAGGCTTGGGTTTCATCGGATATAACCCGGAGCCTTTTGGCTTTACTTTATGCTCCACGCTGGACTATTTCGGACACAGCACGGCGGTAAATTTTCAACGGACGGTTATTTGGCAGGCTAGCTAACGACCATTGTGCTTTTCCAGCCTTGAACTACAAAACGCTTCCAAGGAGCCATGATTTAATTTTCCCTCTTTGAGGTACTTTCCCTGGCAGATGCCTCAACAAATATATATTCTACCCAAGTAAGTCTGCTAAGGTAGCTGGTTAGCAAAATGGGAAATGAAAAACACATTGTGGTTATTTTTAGCTATACTCCGATGGTATCGGATGCAGAAAAAGTGGAGTAAATAGTTCAGGGGAAAGAAAAACAAGCTCGTCACTGAAATGGATAATTAAACGTAGGAGCTAGCGATGGCAACGTTTTCTTTGGCAGATGAAGTCAGACTGAGAATTTCCATAAAGCATCAAAGGCCCAGTAAGTTCCGGAACACTCCTAAATGTCTTTGTTTTGAACCCGCACAACTTGAGGTTAGTTCATCTTCCCTCCCACTTTTTAGCAATTAGCGGCCGCAATGCTATTTATCAAAAAGCTAGAGCACTCAGCTCCAGTTACAATTGGCTGCTTCCTGCACGTCAGGAAAACACAGTGAGCTCCTTCTCCGTGAAGCACAGAGGAAGGGGTGAGAGGACGCTGATAAATGTGTTGTAAACGATTTAGAAATCTGCCACATTGAGCAATTTCCACATGACCAGGGCAAGCTCTTTTTATACAAATGTTTCTAAAAGGTCAGTGTTGGAGTTCCATTAGGAAAAACAGATCAATCGAAAAGGACGAGACCTATTGATGCAGGTAGGCTGAGGTAGACAGTTTTTTTTCATGTGCAGACTTAAATGGTAGTTGATTTCATTTTATTTTTTTGCACTTCTGGCATATACACAAGTATTCAACTTAAATTGGTTGGTTTAAATACGTCCTAATATTTGAGTGAAAGCTTGTAAAATCTTCATTGGATCAACCCATTTGATAATTTGCTAGTAAATTTCAAGATTTTTGAAAAATATATATCGTAAATAAATACCAGTTTTATAAAATGTTGACATCTGTGATTAACTCCAGCGTAACAGTAATATATATATATATATATATATATATATATATATAAAAATACATATACACATTATATATATATACACACATCGGTACCGTCCGTAATCATGGTAAATGTGAACTCTTTACCAAATAAGACCGACAACTGGCTGTGCTGGTGAAAAACATCAAAGCATACAGGGAGTGTTTTACGGAAACGTGGCTCACGTCTAGCATCCCGAACGCTAACGCTAACAGGCTTCAGCGCTGTTAGGGCAGACAGAGACACAAAAGCCTGCGGGAAGCGGAGAAGAGGTGGACTCGCTATCTACGTGAACACGAGGTGGTGTAACCCTGGGTACAAAGATTTCCATCTGCTGCAGGGATGTTGAACTTTTGGCCTAGCGCGTGACGTCATCCACTCCACTGTTGCTAGACTACAACACAGCACTACGAAGCCATCCTGTTAATCTGTTAATAAACAACAAAAGGATACTGCTGGAAGTATGAATTTCCCTACAGGGATGAATAAAGTATCTATCTATCTAGCTATCTATCTGACAAGGTTAGCTAGCTACATGGTCCTACCTTTGTCTTTAAAAAAATAAAAAATAAAGTAGACCCGCCGGGATAATACATTAATCTGTTTAAAGGTTGAGATGGCAAAGTGTAATTCCGGTATAGCAGGGGATAGAAACCTATAATACAAGTTCTGAACCCCAATTTATATATATATTTACATATATATATATATACATATATATACATATATATTTATATATACATATATTCATATATACATCTCCCCGGTCTTCCCCGCCTGGCCAGCCCCTATATATATATATATATATATATATATATTTTATATATATATATATATATTTTCATTCCCCCCCCCCCCTAAAATTAGAATCCATCAAAAAAGAAATTGTGATCGGATTAGCACAATGAAAAAATTGTGAAAGGGGCCCGGATTGTTTCCTCATATTCTAGTGTAACATAAAAATGATGGATGTTACCTTCAGTTTTCCAGTAAATTTCTGGCACAGTTAGCATGTGGCTAACAAAGGCGCTGGAGGGCCTGACATTTTTTCTCGCCAAATTATCGCCAAGAAACTTTTATTGGAAAAGCGCAATTAACTACCTCAAGGTCAGAATCCTCGAGGGGATCTACTGGTGAAAAATGACAAGAGGGAGAAAACTCCCATGGCATTTCACCCTCTGTCATTCACCCTTTTTTCGTGTTAACAACCCCCTTTCGTTCTCTTTCCCGGTCTCTTCTATTATAGACGGAGATCCCAAGCTCTTTAATCTTGGGGCAATAATGGCCGCGCTCTAGGTTCTCTTCCCCACATGGCCATCCCCCAGGTTTTTTTTCTTTTAAGAATTTGGATCTTTTAGGATTTACTGCGGCCAGTCTTTGAAGTGCTGGATTCTTGAAAATGATGGCGTGTTAAGTGGGGGGAAATTGCCGTGCTTTATTTAAGATATTAAAACGTCACCGTGACTTTAAGAAGCCAATTAATGAAGAACGCAATGTGGAACAGCCACATGCTATGTTAATTGCGCCAACGGTATTATCACAGCGCAAAATACGTTTGTCATTAAGAGTTCACGCAGACTGACTTTTTAATTACCGTAAATTCTGTACAACAAGCCACTAATTTATTTCTCGCCTGACGCCTAGCAGCTTTCTTAGAACTGTGCCCACCACCGACTCACCGTGGGTGATGAAGCGAAGTAATTTCTGCCAAGTCCTTTGAATGTTAGTGGAAAAAATCAATGAGGCACAGGTAAACTGCGGGAGTTACTATAACTCAGTTCGGTACGCGCATTAATGGATGAATGAGATTCTCACTGTCCCTATGGAGAAGGATCGTGATCTTGGCAGTATGGCTGAGGTCAAGAACAGAAAAGTAACACATAGTGTCTCGATCATGACACTAGCTGGCAGACTGTGTCCGCAGCTGTCGATCTCAATCAAACAAATGCGTCAGTCGATATGAAATAAAGTGGCAACATATACTCATGAGTGTGACAAAAATATTCTCAAATCAAAACTCAATGTGCTGCACTGACTAAAATCCAGAGGCCTATTTTTTAATGTAGTAGCAATACTTGGTCTCCTCTCAAATGTTTTGTCATGTGCGCAAGGGAGGGGAGAGTTTAAGACAGGGGTACCTGAGCCCACTAAGAGCACTTGAGTAGGCCACAGATTGGTTCTGAAAATAGTTCACCAATAATGGGTCATAGTGATTTTCTAGGAAATTTGATTTCTAACTGGCATGATAAATCATTGACATGATCAGGTTTTTTTTTTTTTAGAAACAATGTTTCAGTGGTTAACTGTATTTATTTTTACCCTACATCTATAATTACAATCTGATGAAAACATAATAATAATGTGACAACATAGCAAAAACACAAGTTGCTATTTTAGAAATGCATTTCAAACTAATTGATAACAAAAAGAAGCTCTAAGATCATGTGACGCTACATAAAAAAATCAAATCGGGCTTCTAAATTTTGGTCAATACAATTAATTGAATTTGTTGAAAAAACTTTTGTTGCACTCCTGTGCATATGTTAATGCCATTTTAATTCATTTTAATTCAACTGTCAATCTCAATCACGTGCTGCGCTAGTTGATTGAGATTGACAGTTGCGGACAGAGTCTGCAAATGAGTGTCTTAATTGCGGCCCAATGCGTTACTTTTCTGAACTAGACATTTCCCCGCTGATTTTTTTTTTTTAATTTAAGAAATGGACGTGAATGAATTCCTTTGTATAGATGTTAAGGCCTACGGCTTAAAAATTTGGTGCGCCTCGTACAAAAACAAAGTTGGGTTTCTTCCCTAAATTTTCAAATGCAGATTTTAGGTGCACTCTATTGCCTTACGCTTTTGGTATTCTGGTAGATGCTGCTGTTTTGGTTAGCAAATGGCCTCTCAAATTGGAAATACAGGGTGGTGGTGTTCCTGCCGGGCATTTCTGCCTGACGCGTCTCATCCGGGGCCTTTGGAATGCTGGTGTACAGTTAACACTTGGGACTGACTGGGTTATCAGCTGGCTTATGTAGGGAGTATATTTTATGAACAGTGTGGATCAAAACCGAGCATATGATTATTTATTCGAGGGACAGTGACATCATGATGCCGACACATCAAACGGCTGTGGCCACCAGGAGCAGACGATGATGAAAGTGAATGTCACGAGCTATTGCTTCAGTCTGCAGTGACACAACTGTGCCATAAACCTTTGTTGAACTTTGCTCCCATAAACTCCCCTTTCGACCCCCCCCTGGTGGGAAATCACACTTGCTGTCAACCCTGGTAAACAAACAAATACACACGCGCAACAGAAACACACTCCGGGTCAATGATACATTTTTGGTGGATAAATATACGATTTTATAACCATATTTGTTATCGGGTAAAGATAAATTGTGGGAATATCGGTATAAGCACATAGGCGGAACTACTGTGCCTGTGTTGGGAGTTGACCGGGGAAATTAAGGGTAACGCCCATTCCCAGAGATACAATGTTGTGAGAAGCCGACAAGCTTGGATGTTTGATTAAAACAGCATGAAAAGATACACTTGTATCGTACAGACAATGTATAGAAAATTGTTACAAGGTGTCAGACACAGACAATATACAGTATGAAACGGTGTTAGAGAAATAAAAGCAAATATGGTTCACAATTGAAAACCTTGTAAATGTAGTTTTTGAAACACAAGCCATCCAAATCCCTCAATGATTGTATTATTTACACAATAGGGATGTAACAATAAATCATTAAAAAAAACATTTTATAATCCTTTGAAATGGCTTTAAATTGGCACTGATGTTTCAAAATAAGACTTTTCAACATAGTGTATTTATTTCTGATTTAAAAAATTTACAGTATTATATTATCTATTTATTTTTACTTGATTTTTTACAAAAGGTTACTGTTTGTATTGGTGACAAAATGCAGATATTCATTTTTATAAGTTTAGTTGTTCTAATGTGAACATCTTTTTAACTTTCTGTTTATTGGTAAAGAAAAAGCCATACCACTCTTGTCTGAAAACACAAGAACTTTACATTAATTGATTTAAAATTGATTTGAATAAAATCAACACAAAATTTACCTTTTTTGATTTGTATTTAGTGTGCACTTAGACATTAGTTGCAACGGGAACCAAACCCAGGTTTTTGCAATGAGAGCGCCAAGTCCTAACCACTAGACCACTAGATAGATAGATACTTTATTCATCCCCTAAGGGAAATTCACATTTCCAGCAGCATCCCTGAGAACAGCACAATAATAAAGCCAAAAGAATACAATATACAAATACCCAGTGTGACGTGCAAATGCCCACTGTAGCGTGTTATATAGAGTAACTAAATAGTGCTACACAGAATACATATTGCAGTAAGATTCGGTAATATCCAATGTAGGTGGTGTGGTTTAATGTGGGCCTTTACTCTGCCGGGTGGAGTTAAAGAGCCTCATGGCATGAGGAAGAAAAGATCTCTTCAGTCTGTCCGTAGTACAAGACAGTGACAGCAGTCTATGAAAAGGAATTTGATTTTACCTAGTTATCACACAATTTTTAGTCATAGTACCAGGGATGAATGTTCCGAGAAAACAGAGAAATGGACTGTAAGATATAATTTAACGCAAAAAAACATGACGAAAGGAAACAAACTCTATGTTTCTGATGATGAATTGGAATTTGTCTGTCTGCTGTCTCCATTCCCAACATCAGTTCCTGGCACCATAAGTGAAATAGTGTAAAAATGAAATAAGATCTAATGCATTTTCATATGTCATTTGTCTAAATGACACTCCAGTGCTTACGGGTCAGTGTTCTCGCTAGAACAACCTGGGTTCGAATCCCATTGCATAAATTAAGTCAGCAATTGATTTTAATTGATCAATCATTGCACAAATATGATATATCATACACCTTTGTCTAATAATGCACACGTATAAACATTGTATATATTGCCAATCTTTTTTACTGTATTTTGCAGTATATAAGGCACATTGTGTTGTAAGGCCGACTTTCAAATTTTTCGCTAATTTGGGGTTTTTAGGTGCGTCTTATTTTCAGGGAAATACAGCAACTGGAGCTCAGATAAATAGTTACATACCTGCTTTACAAAAAAAGCACTGTGTCCTTGTTAGCTTGTTATACTAACAGCAGAAGAATACAAGCACCAACTTCAGTGCTACCAGGGTAAGCGAACGTGGCCAACAACATACGCTAGACCAGTGCCCTCTATGGACAGCTGAGATGCCCGCAGACTTGAAAATAGCCTATCAGTGCTGGGTCATTGTGATTTTCTAGTAAGATTCTTTTTTCAGTGCTCGACTGAGTCTTTTTAACCCTACTTCCAATAATTTTCCTGGTAATAACATAGTAAAAAAATAGTAATAACAAAAGTTATTGTTTTAGAAATATAAATCAAATTGGGTGCCTTTTGCTCCAATTAGTAACAAAAAACAGCTCTCAGCTAGAAAAATGCTGGAAACCCCTGCGCTAGACTCTGGTAACTTCCTCTAAAGTCAAAACTTGTGCTCGGGGCACCTTCGCCAGTGACCCAAATTATCACTGAAATGCTGTCAAGAAATGTTTTGATGACCTACCTAGCGTGGGGGACGTCGATGCTTGAGGAGACCACCTTTCGCTTCTGCTCCAGAAGGGAAATGGACCGACAGCCATCCATTCGTCTGCCGTTGATCTCGCTTTTTTCACCCTCCGCCATTACCTTCTCGGCGTCTGTCTTGATCCCGTCCGGGCCTCCGTTAACGGACGTCTGAGTGGTACGAAAAACACGATAGGTCGGAACCAAATGATTTCCAAAAGGCCCCGGAGACTTGTAAACATTCAAAAAGCAAATAGTCATAAATTATTCTGCCTCACATTTAAAAGGTCGCTTGGGTATTATACAGTGGAGGCAGATCCATGCATTTTCAATGATGGGCTGTATATGAGCATTTTGTGTAGGCGAAAACCAAATTGTTGGCATGAGAAGCAAACCGTTGGAAGAGGGATGCAAAGAAAGTTAAAGGACCTGGAAAAAAACATTCTTAATAATTGAGGCGATTCATTTTTCGTCAAGGATTCTGAGATGAATGCAGTTTGAGCATAAACGCTTCACATCACTTTTCTCCTCTTAGAAGTGTTTTGAAAGTACTACTTACACAAGTAAAGAGTAACTGAGCTACTGTAAAAAAATGTGATTCTTCCACAGACCACAAGAGATAGCTAAAGGACCATGGAAATTAGGGCATATGAGACTACAATTTCTAGTAACAGACGTCTTTTAAATGTCTTGAAAAATACGTTGTTTTCATTGAGTGGGTTATGATAAAAAAAAAAAATATGAGATGGAGGTTTGTGCAGTAAACCCACAACTATGAAAAAACAATTACTACTTTCTTATTTGACTATTATACAAAAAGCATAAATGTTGTCTGTTTCAGACATGATTTTGTCTCAAAATAGATGTCTAGAATTGACTATGTTCTGTCCATTCAAAGTGAACAACATTTACTCTAAAAACAGTTAATTTGGTTCACTTTGTCCAAAATTAGCCCACAAAAACACGTCCTTTCAATGTCGTTTTCAACCTAAATAAAGACGTTGTTTTTCTTAGCTGGGTTCTGATGGGAAATGGAAGTATGAGATTAAGAACTGTAGATGCATCCCCCGTTCACTTACTATCAGACATTGATTAGTAGGGGTGGGCGGAGCAATCTGAATATTGATATTATCGATACTAAGCGATTAATTGGCAAATTGTCCCTAGGTGTGAATGAGCGAGTGAATTGTCTGTCCCTCTGTGCCCTGCGACTGGCTGGCTGGCAACCAGTTCAGGGTCTCACCTGCCCACTGCCCGAGGAAAGACGTCAGTTTAAATGGTTTCTTTTCGAACTTCTGCATTAAGTTGCTTCGGCTTTATATGGACCAAAATCGGGATGAAATCACTTGACTTTGGAACGCCACAGAGAGATATGCAATAGTTACATTTTATTTCGGAGCCATATGTACTCATGAAAAGAGCCATATATGGCTCCCGAGCCATATGTACTCATGAAAAGAGCCATAGGTTCCCTACCCCTGTGCTAAAGGAAGGTTAATACATTTTACACCACATTTTTGTTTTCCATAAAATGTCCACATGATGGCAACCAAGTATCATCTGAAGAAAAAACATCATGAAATCATTTCCACCCTTTTTTGGAATCTGTAGTGCAAAAAAGCAAAATTATTTTTAGTAATATAATGTGACGGTACCATAGTCATTTGTTAAAAAAATATTACTATATTACTTTTATTTGATGTTTGGATTCTATTCACGTTAACTTTTCTACGCCACATTTTTGTTCCCCAATTACGTCCACATGATGGCTACAAAATATCATCTGAAATTAAAGTGGCATCCTGAATTTATTCCCACTTCTTTCTAGAATCTGGAGTTCAATATGGTCACCCTTCTCGAGGGATATGACCAGGGTAGATAGGTAGATGGATGATTTGACACAGTAGAGAAATTATTTGTGGGGGAAAAAATTGTTGGTACAGTACTTTTAGTTGTTAAACAAATGCCTGTGAGTAGGGTTTGTTCTTTGGTGCTAATATATAATGTAGTATTTACATGAATGAATAAAGATTTCTACTTAGCGGATTTTGACTATAGTGTGTCCTTTTCAAAACACAACCCCCACAAAAAAACAAGGTATTACTGTACAGACATGGAATACGGTTTTTAAAAAAATATTATTATTAATCAGAAATGAAATGAATGTAATTCGTTTCTTTATTTTAAATTCTTATCTAAAAATTCCGACTTGCTAAGTAATCAAAAACAACAAAAATAAACTCTTGCACCGAATTATGATTAACAGCTAGATTTTAGAATATTAATTAAGCAGTATAAGTTTAAGTGTTCTGTTTTCACGGGCCACACAGGACTCCCTGATGGGTTGGATCGGGCCTGCATGCCATATATTTGACACACCTGCTGCAGCCAGACATCATTTTTACACACACATGAGAAAAATCTATTAAAAAAAAACAGCAGCAGCAACAAGATGGATTATTCTCAGGCTTCTTTGTTCCATGGGGCTTGTGACATTCCACATGCAGGAAATTACATTTCACGCCATTTGTGTGCAACATTTTCTTTTTACTAGAGCGTGCAAAACCTCAGAAACTCTGATGGCAAAACTCACTTCCAATGTCTTGAACATTGAACTTTTGGCTATTTTTCCATCATATTAATTATTCTAATGAGCTTTAGGAAGCAAAAACAAGCTAAGAGGCTGCATCCATTCTGCACCCGACTAATCAGCAATGCCTGCTCCTGAACAAAGGCAATCTCCCGCCACCCATCTCTGCAGCCACGCCTCTTTTGTCCTCTTGCCAAATCACAAACGCGCTGTCAACAAGTGGCTACTAACACACCCGCATTTACGCACATTCATGCACACACCCTCCCCGGTTTGTTTGGCGCCGCAGGCATGATGCCAAACTCTCAGATTCTTCGGAGGATGCCACCCGCTGCAGACCTCAGGGTGCCCGCTTTGTTGGCCAATGCAGCTGCATATAGGGGGTACCACCAATCTTCTGCACAACAAACCCCCATGATGTCAAGACACACGTGCACACGCCTCTTTCTCATTTTACGGCTTGTTTTCGATCTCGGAGGGACACTCGTAAGCATTGTGCACTCCTTTGGACACCACACAAGCACACACTTGCAGACTATTTAATATCTTGAGGTTACGAACGTAAACACAATGAGGCTAAAGTTGAACATTTAGCGGTTTCGTGCAAAAAAATATGCGCCTTATTTACACATCACTGTCAGAAACTGATGAGCGCTCAGCAGAGCAAGCGGCATTGTATGGGATAACAATAGAGAAGGAAATTGAAAGAGTCATTTATCTCGTGGCAACTTAAAAAAAGACTGGTCGCACAAATGCATTTAATTTAACAGTAAATATGGATCTTTGCTACATATTAGCACCATGCTAGAAATGCAATAGAAAATAATTTGAGCATTTCATAAACAAATTTAAAATAATTGTCACTAGAGGTCAGTATTGCTGCAGCACCTTATTTTTGCTGAACTTTTTAAAATACTGTAAAACGGAAAGGAGAATTTCCTCTGCTAGTGTTCTTGTCTGACAATTTAATCAAACAAGCAAACTAATAAATCCTGAAGTAATGTTGACACCGTCCCACACGGCGAATATAACACAAAACAACAACACCCAGTTCTCTGATTTTGAAATTTGCTTGACTAATAATGATAAAACGGAGCAAAACCTGCAGAGATGATTCAAATGCGATGCTTTGTTTTCCTCCTGCTAGGCAACAAAAGACCGCAAAAATGGTGCCCGTTTACATTAATATACAAGGATTGGTTGGAAGAAAACTTGCATGAAAGGGGAGCTTGAATGCCATTCGTGCCATTGTGTGCTGTTTACATTCTGCCATGTGACAACAACAACACGCGCATGCGTCGCCATCTTGCATATAATTTGCACAAATACTTCCTAATGTTTTAGTTTGATGTTATTTTTTTCATGAGACGAATCCATGCCTGTTAACCTCAGCCAATTAATTGCTCCCCTACTAATGATTGCAGTTCCCATTATGAAGCAATGATAAACCTTACATCTATTTACTCACAGCAAGACAGGCTTTGTAGAAGAAACAAGAAAAATGCATGTAAAGAAGTTTATTTTATCAACCAAATAAACACGAATTATTATCCCAGCATCTATTTCCCTCAATTGCAGTAAATTCAGTGTCGTTTTTTCTTCGTAGCACAATATTTTAAAAGTCTGGACAAAAATCAATACCGCGTACATTATTTGGAACGATAGAAATACGTGCAAGTTACGGGGGAAACCCATCAGTTGACAGGCATTAGAATTGATTAATCAAGAAATGGACACACTTGGGTTATATATGATGTTCAATCATTGGAGAGAGGATTCCAAACAGTGGTAGTAAATCCAGGAAGTGATTTATTTGTGCAATAAGAAAAGTGGTGGATGTTTTAAAGCAAAAATGGAAAGTAGGGGCCCACAATAAGATCCAGATAACCGCTGTTTGTTTGTTTGCCTGAGCCAAAGCAGTCTTGCCCTTTGTCCCATATTTCAAACTAGAACCAAAAACGTCCTGACAGCCCGCATTTTCGTTTTTAAAGTCGTTAATCACACTCCCTCGACAATTAACGCGTTAAAACGCAACGACGACACACACACCTTCAAGCTGGACTTGAGCGGCCCCCTGGCGTGATGGTTCAAGCCGGCGGCGGCTATCTCTTCCTCGGCGAACTCCTTGAGGCTACCGTCCGGTAGGAGAACCGTGTAAACGTTGCCGGTATTACCACTGCGTCTGGCCGCCGAGGCCGCTTCGTCCCCCGCGCCGTTTTCCTGCTTGACAGCCTGGACTACCCCGGTCACCGGAGCTCCGTCGTCGGTGGGGCTCGGCGCGTACACTCGGCTGCCGAGGACGGAGCGCTTCACCAGGCGACGGGTGTGCATATCCGAAGCGAATTCACCGGAGAATTAAAAAAAATAAAAATAAGCGAGAGGGGGTGGTATTCTTCTTCTTTTTCCCCTCCTTACAGCATGAAGCCGTTCGCCTGGTAAACAACGTCAAGGGGCGGCAGCCCTGACAAAATGTCCGGAAGTGCGACCATTCTCGACCGTGTCCACACTCTTCGTCGTCTTCGTGGACATTCCACGGCGAAAAAACACGACAAACAATTCTCCCCACGTCCGAAAACCGGCTGCCAATCTTTGCTCCTTCTGTTTTTTTCCCTCCCAGTTTGTTTTCGCTGCCTACTTTAGTGATGTGTCGTTTGCGAACGAAACGGCTTTATGAGACTGTTATTTGAACTGAACGAAGGGAGCCGACTGCTCTCCAATTAAGAGCCGGCTCCTCTCGAGACGTGTTTTTTTTCCTTGTGATCGGTGTTGGGCACGTTACTTTACAAAAGTAGTTATAGTTACCGACTACTTGTTGCAAAAGTAAACCAAGTTAGTATCTGAATTACTCTATAGTAAAAGCAACTAGTTACCAGGGAAGGTAACTAATTCCGTTACTTTAAAAATAAGTTGTATGTCAAAGAATTTGTAATTTTCTAAGCAGTATTCGATCAGTTGAATAGAGAAGAACAGGCAGGTAGCTGTGTTATAAAACCTTATAATATTAATTGAACTTCACCAGCCAAAGGCATATACTACACTTGAAGTGCACCAAAAATAAACAGTAAACAATATAAAGTGAGTTTAATAAAATTAAATCCAACTCTCACAACCTAAGACAACTGGTCAAGTCGACATAGCCCAATGTACTTAAAGAGTTTTGTTGAGAACAAAAGTCAACTGTAAAACAATATAAAGTGAGTTTCACTCTATAAAATAAATAACTTCCTCCAGTAGACATTTGCTACCATATTGTAGTATTTTTACACAACAAGAGTAAACAGTTCTACAACAAAATGTGCGTTTAAGACTGCGGGGTAAAATAAAATAAAATCAAATTCACAACCTGAAACACTGGGCAAGTAGAAATAGGTTACTGCACTTCAAATATTTTGTTCACAACAAAGTAAACAGTAAAACAATATAAAGAGATGCATCCAAACCTTATCTGTGTGATGTTATGTGCGTAATAACATAAGAACTACATAGCATTTATTCAAAGTAACCCACCCTCAGCAATGGTAACGGCGAAAAAAATAATTCGTTGGCTTACCCCGTTACTGAAAAAAGTACAGTGTTATTCCCAACACTCCTTGTGATTGGTTTTATGCATTCATCCCCAAATCCTGTGTTGTTGACTTTAAATTTGTTGACTACTGTATGTAAAACTTAGAAATTGTTTTGTATTTTGATTTTTTGTGGATGTGTATATATTTAATTTGACGTTTTCTGTGTTTTTCAGGGCGCATGCGTTTCATTCAGTTTATGGTTCTTATTTCATAGTTTATGTGTCAGTGCACTTAAAATGACATATTTTTCATGTACGTTTTGTTGTTTTAGGGTTTCCGTGTTGCTTGGTTTTAAAGTTAAAGCGCTCGTCTTGGGAACAAGAGGTCACAGGTTCGACTCCTGGCTCCTCTGTGTTTTATGTTGAAGTGTCCTTGGGCAAGATGCTGAATCGCCGATAAGCAGTTAGTTGCCTTGCATGGCTGACGCTGCTATCGGTGTGTGAGTGTGTGTTAATGGGTAAGTGTGAAGCACATTGTAAAGCGCTTTGGGAGTGACTTGAAAAACGCTGTATGAATTTACATGTATTTTTTCTCCTTGTTTCTTATTTTCCTAGCTTTTTCCCTTTTTATATATCTTTTCATTGCTTTTTCTTTTTCATTCTTTTTTCTATTTTTGTTTTGTTTATGTTTGAGATTTTGAGTTTTTCCTTGCATTCAAGTAGGTTTTACATCAGGGGAGGTGTAATTATAATAGCCATTTGAGACTATAAAAATAAGCATGACTTCTTTTCTAGCTTTTTTGATAATTTTTTTCTTTATTTCTCAAATTTTCTTTCATTTTTTCTTCTTCTTTTGTTTCCGTTTTCCTCAAGTTTTTTGCTTCTTATTTTGCCACTTTATTCTTCTCCCGTTTTATTTTTATTTTTTTCTTTCTTTTGCCCAAATGTATACTTCCTTTTTCATGCTTTGTCTATCTTATTCCTTCTTTTCAATTTTGTTTCCTGGCTCTCCCCTTCCTTTTATTGTTTTCTTATTTTGGTTTGTTTTTCATTTATGTATTTTTTCCCTCTGTTTTTATGTCAATTCGAACAAAATGTTACATTATATTTGGTAATATATGGATTTTTCTTTGTAGTACAAAGGTATTATTTATTAAAAACGTTTGGTTTTACACAGAGCTGTATGAATCAAAGTACCAGACTCGTCCAAATCCACATTGTCCATTTAATGTCTAATTGGTGCTAATATCAGATGATATCAGTATCAAAAAATACTCTTGGCTGATAAGTGAAATCAAGACAAACCTGTATTTTAAGGCAACAACCAGAAGAGCCGTTTTTGGAGCTGAAAGAGGCAGCTTCTCTTTTAATTGAGTCATGCCGTAAAAGCCATTTCTTGAAATGGAGCTGGAATTCCCGTCACTAGCCTACTTCGCCACGGAGAGAAGTCGGGGGTAAAACACGGAGCTGTTTTGACGCCATGTTAGATTTCCACCAACGCACGAAATGGCGACCACTTGGTCAAATAAACCTTTGCGTCGACGATTTTCCTTAGAATGTCGTTTTTTAAAACCCCACTCTCCGTTATCCGTTTGTTGTGGTCCTACCAAAAGTACATTTAGCTGAAAACATCCAATTTCCAAGACTACAGCTCCGTTGCGTTAAAATCCAGTCCGTACTGCGCTCCAGCCTCAACCGGCGGAATGCTGCCCGTAAACATGTGCGGTCCCGCGGTTGAGACGCTCTATGATTGGCTGAGAGAGCACACGCCTCCACAAGGCCTCCTCCCGCCTCAGAACTCCTCTCCTTCCCCGCCCCTCGCGGTTCTCTTCCCCGCTCGCTCTCTTCGCCTTCTGTCGTTCTCTCTCCATTCAAAACAATGACGCAAGGGAAGAAAAAAGGCAAAAAATGGAGAAGACAGACACACTTTATGCTTTAACCCAGTTTGGAGACGTGTAGCCTACTTTGAATGTGTCACGGGATTCACTAAATTGCTAGTTAATAAGTTGGAGATGGTAGGATGTACCCCCCTACCCCCAACAGGCCCCCGGGTCGTCTTGTTTTCGTAAGCGTAAACAAAGTAGACGATTCATGATGGTTTCATTCTTGTAAATTTGATCTCCCTCCCGGAATGCCAAACTCTTTGCTCTTTCTGTATAGTAATAAAACTCCAAAAGTCATACTAAATCTATTAGTTAAATAGGACAGAAGTAAATCTTAAAAATCTACAGTGCAAATGTCAACAGTATAAACAATAATTAGTTTAGACATTTCTATTACTATGGTTTCAAAAAAAGTCAAGAGAAGCAAACTCCGAAAACAACAGCGATGCAACAAAAATACAAAGACTTCTTAACAATGTCAAAAAGATATCTGAAATACTTTCGATTGCACAATAATTCGAAAAATAAAGGAAGGGACCCTTTGCCTCTGTTACTGTAGTGACAACGGATTAACAGGTTTTTATTCAGGAACTGAAACTATTTTTGGCTGCAGACCATTGCTCCATGTACGGTGAGCTTTTTTTCCGGGTTTTTATGTGAATTGGAAGTGTTGCCACAGTAGCTATCTGCGCAGAGAAAATTGAGAAAATCGATGGAGGAGCGAAGCATCGATCTCAGGAAAAATGTATTGATCTGATCCAAGTACTCGCTTTGTATCCATCAATCCATTATCTGCACCGCTTATCCTCAGTAGGGTCGCGGGGGTGCTGGAGCCCTTTTCAGCCATCCTCGGGCAGTGGGCAGGTGAGACCCTGAACTGGTTGCCAGCCAGTCGCAGGGCACAGAGGGACAGACAATTCACTCGCTCATTCACACCTAGGGACAATTTGCCAATTAATCGCTTAGTATCGATAATATCAATATTCAGATTGCTCCGCCCACCCCTACTAATCAATGTCTGATAGTAAGTGAACGGGGGATGCATCTACAGTTCTTAATCTCATACTTCCATTTCCCATCAGAACCCAGCTAAGAAAAACAACGTCTTTATTTAGGTTGAAAACGACATTGAAAGGACGTGTTTTTGTGGGCTAATTTTGGACAAAGTGAACCAAATTAACTGTTTTTAGAGTAAATGTTGTTCACTTTGAATGGACAGAACATAGTCAATTCTAGACATCTATTTTGAGACAAAATCATGTCTGAAACAGACAACATTTATGCTTTTTGTATAATAGTCAAATAAGAAAGTAGTAATTGTTTTTTCATAGTTGTGGGTTTACTGCACAAACCTCCATCTCATATTTTTTTTTTTTTATCATAACCCACTCAATGAAAACAACGTATTTTTCAAGACATTTAAAAGACGTCTGTTATGGGGCTAATTTTGGATGAAGTAAGAAAAGTCCACATTGGATGGACTAAACACAGCCTAGTTTTACATGTCCATTTTGGACTAGATAATGTCTAACACTGACCAGAAACATCATAAAATAAGAATAATAAATAATACTTAAAATGAGCTAATTATATTTAAATAAAAAACTTTTGAATATTAATGATCGGAAGGGTGAAAATGATTAGCTATGGCCCCAAAAAGTAGTTAAAAACCTCCAACTCTTGTCTAAAAATGTGACACAGAACCCTCCAAAAACAACAAAAAATTACTCTCAGGCTGCATGTATTTTTATTCACATGAATAACCACAAGTTAAAAAAAAACAACAACACATATTCCAGGGATTGCGTAACATTTACATACAAAAGAATGACAATCTTATACAAACAAATATATATCATTCATTTTTTTAAATAAAAGTACCACAAAAACAAAGTGTACCTAATTCTGTACCTTTATTTTTTCTTCCCGTGCACCTGATTGGCTACTGACTCAAAGAATACTCTCCAAAAACATTGCCGCACACGCGTACATACTGTACATCAGTGCTCATATAATAATAACAAAACAAAGCAAACACGATATTCCCGCAAGTAAAGCGGTGTTAAACTAGTGCTTTCTAGTAAGTACTGTGTTGTGCTACTATACACATAAGCTTTAATGTAATGAAATTGTGCAGAAAACAGAAATACTGTACCACGATTTTAGACGTTGTGCTTCGATGCTGTCGAGAAAGTGAAGATTATATAACGTACCACAAGCTGATGGATAAATCGTCTCAGATGATAGTTTGCAAAAAGCCGATTAAAAAGTTCAAAAAGTGTACCGAACGTTTTTCCCGCTTATAAACGCGCTATAGAAACCTTCTGGCAGGCAGGCACACATTCACATTGGCACGTTGTTGGAAATAAATAACAAATTCACAGGAAAAACCCACAAGAGGGCGCTAGGGACAACTATGTAAAGGCAGCTATGACGCTACTGAAGCGCTAAAATACATTGCTACCATGTAGCCACCTAGCATCTTTAACCACGGCTAGGAAATCTCAAGAAAGGCGAATAAGTCACGTATTTAGGAGGGTCAATGCAAAGAAACATAGAAGCGGAGGTCTAAATGGTGCTAAGATAAATCGCTAGCTAGTATAGCATGACCTTGCTAGCATGTTGCCACCTAGCGCCTTTAACCATGTCTAGCCTGGTCTGCTTCCGACTTAAGTTGGGTAATTATTTTTTTAAGAGCGCAGATGATACAATTGCCAGTTAGAGATGGCAAAACAGTGCTAGCATGTAGCAACCTAGAATCTAGAACCACATCTAGGAAATCCCGCAAAAGGCGGGGAGGTCATGTATTTACGAACCTAAAAAGTGAGATCGCATTGTGTATTGCTCCGTTTTTGACCAAATTTTGGTCATTTTTCTGCTCAAGGATTTTTGGGCAGGTTTGCTAAAATTGCCAGTTAGTGACAGTATAACGTTGCTAGCATGTATCCATCTAGAATCTTGAACCACGTCTAAGAAATCTTGAGAAAAACGAGAAAGTCGCAAATTCGGGAACTCAAAAAAGTATAATCAAACAAATGTACTGGTCCACTTTTGACCCAATTTGAATCATTTTTTCCCCAAGAATTTTTAGCACTCATACGATCAAATTGCCAGTTAGTGATAACACAAGCTTGCTATCATGTATCCTCTTAGCACCTTGAACTACATCTAGGAAATCTTAAAAGCGGCGAGAAAGTCACGTTTTTGGAATCTATGAAGTCTAGTGTATTGGTTCAGTTTTGACCGAGTCTGGGTCATTGTTTTGCCCAAGGACTTTAAAAGCGCATTTAATAAAAATGTCAATTACTGATAATATAACCTTGCTAGCATGTAGCCATTTAGCATCTTGAACCGCGTCTGAGAAATAATAATAATTTCCTTTGTATTGTCATTCTTTGTAACAATGTACACAGAACGAAATGTCTTGTATCCGCGAGGAAGTCGCAAATTCTGGAACCCGAAAAGTGTTTTCAAAGAGACTACTGGTCTGGTTTTGACCTAAATTTGGTCTTTTTTTTGCCCAAGGATTTTTAGGGCAATTTTGATCAAAGTACTAGTTTGTGATAGCACAACCCTGGTATCGTACAGTCACCTAGCATTTGGAACCATGTCTAGGAAATCTTGTGAAAGGCGAGGAAGTCACGTAATTAGCAAGGTGGGTGCAAAGAAACCTAAATGTAGAAGTCCAAAGGGTACTCAGATCGCAACAGGGCTCAGGGGGTGTGGCCTCTGATTCTGAGAAGGAATCCAGACCCTCGATATGAAAGCTTGCCTTTGAAACATTCATAGTTGGTCAAGATTCTTCACCTTTAAAATGCAGCATGTGTGGGATGATATGTATATGGTCCTACCAGGCGGGCGCTAGTACCGACGCTAATCCCCCCCAAGAACGGACAAGAGGACGCTAACCACGTTAGCTCAAAGACGAGACATTTCCCGACCAAGGCCCAACTCTCCCACGCTTTCGTAGTCCGGTTCCGAGGCATCGGCGCCCTCCCGGCGCTCCTGGTCCGAGCCGCTTCCGATTTTTGGGATGCGGATGCTCTCGTAACCTGGGTCGGCGCCGTCCCTGACAGGCTGTGCGTAAACGTCCTTGACGGTGGCGTAGAGGTCACCGTTGGAGCCGGCCGGGATCAAACCTTTGAGCTCGGCAATGCTGCTGTAGTCGTGCTCCTTTTCCCCGGGGGTCACTTCGCCGTCCTCTGGTGTTGTTCTGTCCATGTTGGAGTGCTTGTACGACTGAAACACAGGAAACAATTGATACCTCTCCTGGGTGATAAATGACCCAAATTGGGCCAAAAGGGGGTCTGTATGATCCCACTTTTCGTGTAGTTTTGAATGGGGTCACACAATATTTCTTGGTTGTTTTGTGTAATGATGCATAGAAATAAGGGTCAGATCTGCCCAAGTATTTAGGTTGGTCCTTTTGTTTAAACCCAAAGAATTTTTAAAGTGTAGAAAACACATAAAAGTGTGATTGAACAAATAGTGGACTGGTCGACTTTTGACCCAACTTGGCTTAATTTATGGCCAATTATTTTAATCTCTCAGAGCAAATGGGGGCCAGAACGTCCGCGTCCCCCCATAGTAGCCCACTCTCCTTATTTTTTCAATATGCGCTGTTTCCCCCTGCTCACAGCAATCATTGACCAGAGATTAAAGATCACGGCAGCATGAATCCATGTGCTCTCAGCAATGGTTGACCATGGATAATGGATCGTGGCCAAAGCAGTGCAGGTGGGCTAGAAAGTCATGCTTCAGCGGCCTGAACCGGACAAAAAAGCTCTCCGCCGACTTTGGATCATGGCAATTGTTGATCAGGGAAAATGGTTGATTTTAGTTAGCCCAGCCAAAACAGAATTTATCGAATGGGATTGGAGATAACAGATCGCCGCCACACGGGTGCAGTTCATTATAAGTGGACGACAATAACACGCTTCAGTGGCCGGAACCAGGAAAAAAAAAAACGCCTTGCCGACTCCGACTCTCAGCAAGATTCGACCAGGGATACTGGATAAGGGTCACAATCGTGCATTTCATTATACACAGTCTAGAACAGTACACCTCCCAAGAAAAGTTCCTTCTGCCTGTCCCCGATTGTACCAACATGGGATCGGGGCTAATGGATAGCAGCGGCACGAGTGCAGTTCATTTTAGGCAAAAATAATTACAAAAAGAGCCACCACGCCTGACAAAATTGTTCTCTGCCAGCGCCTGCTCGCAGAAATATGCCATCAGGTATCGCCAAATATTTGATACAGGGAAGTACCAAGGTAGTTCTGAGGATAATGGATCTCTGCCAAAACTGTGCATTTCAATTTAGGCGAGGCCAGAACGTCACACCTCCTATTAAAAGTGCTTTTTGCCAGTCCTTTCTCTCAGCAATATAGGACTGGAAAAAACGGATCGCAGTGACACGAGTGCCGTTCATTTTTGGCGCAAGTACAGTAAGGATAATTCTCTGCACTGAGGCCACAAAGCACCAAGCGAAAGTATCGAGGGATAAGAGTAGTCCTTTAAGTAGTTCCACAAAGTTTAGAATAAAATAAAATTTGAAAACCCTTAAACCAAAAAGGGTGCTGCAGACCCATGGTGGGTTCCCCCACTTCGGAGCTTCTGGCATCTGATGTTCTCATTTTTGGGTTCTCGCCGTGAGCAAAGTGCTCGCGACTTAGGAAATGAGTTCTGGGAATCGGGGATGGTTTTGTAAAGGATCTCCAGGGACCAATTCTCACTAAATATGTCCTATTAACCGTCTTGTTCTCTGCACTGGTGGACGAGAAGGTGATGAAGAGTGACAAGTTTTATCGGCATTTTAGGAGAGCGACGGCGCTCATCCGTCAAGGCATCTTCAGGCGGGGAATCGAATCGATACACTTATGGTCACATGATTACTTTTATAGATCGGCCGTACGATCCGCGGCTCCTAAAGGCTTTTCCATTTGCCTTTAATTGGCCTGACAATTAGGCAGAGTGACCTCCTCCTACACGGCTTGTACCCATGAGGCGTAAATGACAATTTAGCAGGCCGGGGACCCCAAACCCTAATTGGAAATTTCACCGGCGCAGTGGTTAGCGCGTGTGCGGCACAGTTCTGAGGTCCTTGGGAACCTCCTGCGTGGGTTAAAATCCAGCTACCGGCCTTACTGTGCGGAGTTTGTATGTTCTCCCCGTGCTTGCGTGGGTTTCCTCCGGGCACTTCAGTTTCCTCCAACATTCCAAAGACATGCATTTCAGGTGAATTGGCTGGTCCAAATTGTCCCTAGGTGTGACTGAACGAGAGTTGTCTGTCCCCTGTGCCCTGCGATTGGCTGGCAACCAGTTCAGGGTGTCCCCTGCCCACTGCCCGGAGATGGCTGGGATGGGCTCCAGCCCCCCCGCGACCCTAATAAGGATAAGCGGTACAGCTGATGAGATGAGATGAGATATGAGGAAGGGGAGTATATTTATTGGAAGGGGATTTTTGCTGAAATTGTAAAATCAAGAAAGGAATTTTTCCAATTTATCAAGAAGGCAGACTCCTATCCGAATTTTGATTGTTTCTTTAATTTTAACCATACATCGCTGATGTTTTTTTAAAGCTCATTTTCCATGAGTGATTTATGTGGTCGGCCTCGCATTTTGATTGGCTGAAAACAGGGCTGTCGGATCTATTAATTATTTAATTACTCATGTTATTTTCCTATATATCTTGAATTTCTAGCTTATTTCAGTATTTTTATGATTTTACTCAATATTCTTAACTTGTTTTTCAAACTCATTTTAGTAAAAATAAATAAAATAAATGAGTGTAGCATCAAGATCCCAGACAAACATGGCGGCCACCTCTCGGTAGGGATTCCACTTTGTAAAAGAAATACAAATTTCTCGATCTACTATTTTTTATCAAAATTAACATTGGTATAATACTTCAAGAGTATGAGTATGGATGTTAAGAGGGGACTGTATGAGAGTGTGATTGTGCCGACTGTGTTGTATGGTGCAGAGACTTGGAGCCTGAACGCAGATTTAAGAAGGAAGTTGAATGTTTTTGAGATGAAGTGTTTGAGGACTATGTTAGGAGTGACAAGATTGGATAGACTGAGAAATGAAATTGTGAGAGACAGAACTGGAGTAGTCGTGGAACTGAGCAAGCGTGTTGATAAGAGAGTACTCGGTTGGTATTTGGACACATGGAGAGGATGGATGAGGAGCGAATGTTGAAGAGGATCTACAGAGCAGAAGTCAATGGAAGGAGACCAAGAGGAAGGCCGCGATGAACGTGGATGGATGGTGTTATGAGTGCACTGCAGGAAAGAGATCTAAATAAAATGGAAGCTCGAGCTCTTGTTGGTGATAGGAAGGAGCGGAGGGGTGTTGTGAAAGGATAGTGGGATTGTGGACGCGTTCTTAAGGATGGGCTGGGCACCCGTATGATGCGGCAGGGGTAAACCAGTGAAAGCTGTCGGGCCCTGCTGTTGAACAAAAGAGTGTGTTGTGTCACCCTGACCCGAGTGACATGGCCGCTTTCTGGTGTCCCGTTTCATCTGGAGGGACGAAAGCATGACCAACTTGGGTGCCGAGGTGCCTAACTTGTTTGGGTGTTAGGGCAATTGGGTTGGCCATGGTCCAAAACATTTTGTGTGTGTTTTTTTTTTTGTTATTTATTTCCCTTTTATTTTCTTTATTGTATGTGTGTGTCTTGCTGTCGGTCACCCCTCTTGAGGGATATGACCAAGGTAGATAGATAGATAGATAGATAATTCTTCATGTATTTCTGCCTACTATTGAAATAAATGTGGTTGTTTTTTTTTTTTGACTGAATACAAGTTTTTGGTACCACTAGGAGGCACTAAATACTAAACCCTGTCATTTTAGGTATTACTTTTCTTGTTTTACCATACATTTCTAACTTGCTTTCTGGCTCATTTTTGTAAAAATATTTAAGTATTATTTTTCTTATTTTGTTATATACAATATTTCAACTTGTAGCTTATTTTATTAAAACTATGTATCTTATTTTAGTAAAATATTGAATTATATTTATCTTATTTTGATTTACATTATCTTTTTAACTTGTTTTATAGTTATCTTTAGTAAAAACATCCAAGTATTATTTTAATTATATATTTTTAACTTATTTCCTTATTTAAATTAGACAGCGGAGTGGTTAGCACATCAACAGCATACTTCTGGGGCCATGGGTTCAAAATCAGCTACAAGCCTTCCTGTGCGTAGTTTGCATGGTCTCCCTGCACCAACATTTCAAAAACACATGTGGCGGGTCAATTGTTGCTAGGTATAAATGAGCGTGTGAATGGTCGTCTGTACTGTGTTTCCCAGCTCGCTGGCAACAAGTTCAGGGTGTCCCCTGCCCACTGCCCAAAGATGACTGGGATGGGCTCCAGCACCCTAGTTAGTATAAGCGGTGCAGATAATGGATTTAATTGTTTTCCTTATTTTACCATATATTATTAACTGGTTTATGAAAATATCAGGGCAGCATGGCAGCTCAGTGGTTAGCGCTCGTGCGGCACAGTTCTGAGGTCACAAGATCAAACCTTCCTGTGTGGAGTTTGCATGTTCTCCCCGTGCTTGCGTGGGTTTCCTCCAGGCACTCCGGTTTCCTCCCACATTCCAAAAACATGCATTTCAGGTGGATTGGCCGGTCCAAATTGTCCCTAGGTGTGAATGAGCGAGTGAATTGTCTGTCTCTGTGGGCCCTGTTACTGGCTGGAAAACTAGTTCAGGGAGTCCCCTGCCCACAGCCCGGAAATGGCTGGGATGGGCTCCAGCACCCCCTGCGACCCAACTGAGGATAAGCGGTGCAGATAATGGATGGATGGAAAGAAATATCATACGTTTTATTTTACTCAATATATTCTAAGATATTTTCTAGTTTAATGAACTAAAAATACAATGGAAAAAGGAAAAAATAATTGTAAATAATTTAAAATAAGAATAAATAATCAAAATGAACAAATACGTGTCATTATGGTATGGATCTAATCTTAGCAGAAAGTAATAGTAAAAAGATAGATTTTGCTCATTTCTTAATGACTTTTCTTATTTTACTTGAATAAATTAAAAAATACAATTGAATAGTGAGGTTCAGAATGATTAATTCACCAATGGATGGTGCTCAATTCTACACACCCCACCTTTTAAAGTGCAACACAAAGGATTTTTTTACAATATTACTAATTCAAAACAAATCATTTCAATTAAAAAAAACATACATCTAAGTTGCCTAATGATCAACTGTAATGTCATTGTCAGTGGACATTAAGTAGCAAAATGGCTGCCCGCTTACATGCCTGAAAATCAGTTACTTTCGCTGTTTAATGTGTACTTCCAAAACACAAAATAACCGGCTTTTATTTGCAGAATGGATTTCATATCTTGCAGACGTGCTACGTATGCACATAGATTACGCTGTAGGATTACGGCATGTTGACACCCTGCGAACGACGCTAATCTGATTACACGTACCGACCTTGACAAGCCGTCAGGTGTCGTCCGTGCTGACGCTCCTTATCTAAACTTCCCGTTTAGCTTGTGTGGCCTAGCGTAGCATACCAATGACAACGCTGTTGTTGAACACGGGAGGCACGTGCCGTGACGGCAGCCGAACTTATCTCTTAAAAGGCCTCGGGGCTCATCAGGAGACGCCGGCGACCAGGTCTCGATGTCAGTCGACATTCGGAGAACACGCGTGTGTTTACTGTACAGCCGCCCGAGGGGCATTTACATACGGCGCGGCCATATAAGCTCAGGACGCACTGCCATCCATCATAGTGGCGGAATGACTGTCACCGGGATGGCTAGCAGCTGCCTCTGTCGCTCAACAAACATACAGAAACGCACACAGACACACAAATGACGTGACAAGACAAATCACCTGCTGGTTGTGCGCCAGTGTAAACCATAGGGAACCGGAACTACTCGGGGTTAATCTTAAATCAGGCCCCGAGGGGTCTACATGCAGCAAAAATAATATGCAAACTGGTATAGTGCCAGAATTCCTGCTGAGTAGGCGCAAAGGGCGAAGGCCGTAGTATTAGGAACACCCAAACAAAGAGATGACGATAAGTAGTCGGGCAAATAAGCAAATTTGGGGACTTAAGCTTGTTTGGTGAGGAATTCTAATCAGTGACTTTGCCCAAAATTAGTAACGTAAATAACTGACTGTGCGATAAAATAATACAGGATAGTCAAGTCAAGTCATGTTTATTTGTATAGCTCTTAATCACAAAATAGTCTCAAAGGTTATTGCAAACCACAGACTATTATGACACCATCACCTGATCTAAAACTTACATGAGGGCAAAAAATACACAGATACATAGATATTGTCAACATAAAATATAGGTTATTCATATGCTATAGAACAGAAGTGTGTTTTAAGCTTAGATTTAAACATTTCCACTGAAGTTGCAGATCGAATCTCAGGGGGAAGAGCATTCCACAGAGCATTGCGGATCTCTTCTTGGCTCTTGGGATCACTAGTAGACCAGCATTTTCAGAGCAAAGGCTCCGGACCGGAACATAGCACTACCGGTAAGAGCTAGCTACGCAAAATGGTCATTCAGGCTTTCCTAGTAGTAAGATTGGTGTCAAACATGTCAAGTCAAGCCATGTTTATTTGTATAGCTTAATCACAAGGACTCTCGTAGGGCTGCACAGATCACAGATTATTGCAAACTACAGACTATTAATACACCATCCCCTGATCTATAACCTACAAGAGGGAAAGGAAAAACTCAAAAACCTCAACATCAGAAAAATGAAGAAACTTTGAGAAGGGACTGCATATGAGGTAATCCCCCTTCCAGGATGACCAGGCTGCAATGGATGTTGCAATAACAAATAATACACGGATATTGTCAACATGAAATATTGGTCACTCATAAGATATAGAATAGAAGTGTGTTTTAAGCCTTTAAAATGTTTCCAATGAGGTTGCAGATCGAATCTCAGGGGGAAGAGCATTCCACAACACCGGGGCCCGAATGGAGAACGCTCTCGAACCTGCGGATCTCTTCTTGGCTATTGGGATCACTAGTAGACCAGCATTTTCAGAGCGAAGGCTCCGGACATAGGGGAACATTTTTATCTGAAAGATATGAGGGAGCAAGTCCATGCATGATTTTGTATAATACCAACAGAACCTTAAAATCACATCTAAAGATAATAGGGAGCCAATGCAGGTTAGCTAAAATCGGAGTAATGTGATCAAACTTTCTTGTCTTAGTTAAAAGTCTCGCTGCAACATTTTGTACTAGCTGAAGGCTCATGATTTTGGACTTCAGGAGACCGGAGAGTAGTGCATTACAGTAATCGAGACGGGAGGTAACAAACGGATGAATTATAATCTCTGCATCCGACTGAGACAGCATAGGGCCAATTTTAATAAATCAAATTATTTGAAGATTGATGAAATACGATATTATATACACAAGGCTTGTGTTGTCCTCATTTTAAGGACGATAATTCTACTTTTTAATACAGCTTACATAGAAATGTGAATAAAAACAACATTTCCTTTTTCTATTGTTGGACCAATCTAGGAAAAGTCACAATATTTAAAGTTAAATAAAATACAATTCAGGGGATTGTTTTATGTTTATTTTGCAACACAGTGGCGGTCATTCTCACCCAAGGACAACAAGAGGGTTACGCATTATTAGTTTATATCGGGTAAAATGAAAAGAAACCAAATTCACTGTCGAAGATCTTTTCTAAACTTGGGTCAAAAGAACCCAAAACGCATGAAAATAAATGTCTGCGTTACTTTGTACAAAATGACCCTAAAAATGGTTTTATTGTTTTAAAAATATAAAACAGTTTTTGGCGTGTATTATTTTGTAAAATCAGATGTTATTCTTTTGACGTTGTTATGATGAAACACTGGAATGCACAGTGCTAAAGCTCCCTCCCTTTTTAAAAATGGAAAATGTCTACATTGTCTTTTTTGTCACATAGAACAGTGATTTTCAACCGCTGTGCCGTGAGAGATCGTCAGATGTGCCTTGAGAAATTATCCAATGTCACTTTTTGAAATTTTAAATTTTATAAAACATTTATGAATAATTTTCTGCAAATATTATGTCATTGGCAAGTGTCTATGCTGTAAAAACTGGGGGTATTATAAATTATATTGTATTTAAACATACTGTTCAGTGTCATTTTTGGTTAGCGGTGTGCTGCGAATTTTTTCCAATGTAAAAAAACGTGCCCTGGCTCAAAAAAGGTTGAAAAACACTCAAATAGAAGAATAAAAAAACAACTTGGTTTATCTCATCTCATTAGCTACACCGCTTATCCTCAGTAGGGTCACGGGGGTGCTGGAGCCCATCCCAGCAATCATCAGGCAGTGGGCAGAGGACACCCTGAACTGGTTGCCAGCCAATCGCAGGGCACACGGGGACAGACAACTCACTCGCTCATTCACACCTAGGGACAATTTGGACCGGCCAATTAACCTGAAATGCATGTTTTTGGAATGTGGGAGGAAATTGGAGTGCCCGGAGGAAACCCACGCAAGAAAATACAAACTCCCGCACATGCGCTAACCACTGCGCCGCCTTGCTGCCCCAACTTGGTCTATACTAAACTGAATTTATAAAACATGAAAAAGATGTTTAGAGATTATTTAAACACTAATTCAATTGCAACTTGAAATCCATGCATATTAAAATGTATGTACTCAAATAAAAGTTTATAACGAAATACACACAATGTTTTTCCTGTGAGCACATGAACCCTAAAAATATCTGTGCAGATCCCTGAACAAACCATTTTGGGATTTGTTTTAAACATACTACCTGGTTTGGATTTAAAATAAATACGAAATAAACAAAATAATGTATTTTTTGTAATTGTTGCAAAACAACAGACAAAACTAGGCCAGATTAAGGGGAAAGTGTGTAATATTTAGTGCCTCCTATTGGTAGAGAAAAAAACTCTCATCCAGTTAAAAAAACATTGATTTGAACAACTCAGCAAAAATGCATGAACTATTATACCAATCTTATTTTTTATAAAAAAATATCACAAGTTGGGACATTTGAATTTCTTTTACACCGTGATATCCCCATTTAGGTCGGTGCCATGTTTGTTCGGTATCCTTGCTATGCTCTGCTGTGTAACAATGGCCCTCGTTTGTACCAGACAACACACTGCCATCTACTGGTCAAATATTACACATTGGGGCTTTAACTTAAGTAGTGGTTCAGTCCACTCTCGACCTAAATAAGATCATTTTTCACAAAGTGGAACGAAATCCATCCATCCATTATCTGCTTATCCTCAGTAGCGCCGCGGGGTGCTGGAGCCCATCCCAGCTATCCTCGGGCAGTGGGCGGGTGACACCCTAAACTGGTTGCCAACCAGTCGCAGGGCTCACAGAGATGGACAACTCACGTGCTCATTCTCACCTAGGGACAATTTGGACTGGCCAATTAACATGACATGCATGTTTTTGGAATGTGGGAGAAAACCAGAGTGCCTGGAGGAAACCTAAGCAAGCACAGTCAATCCTGGAAGGGGGATTGCCACATGTGAGGTCCTTTCTCAAGGTTTCCCTTTTCTCCTCACACTGAGGTTTTTGAGTTGTTCCTTGCCCGCATGCTGGTTTGAGATCAGGTAATTGTGTAATTTTGTAATTGTAATCCTGTGCAGTCCTTTGAGACATTTTTGTGATTAAGGGCTATATAAATAAATGTGACTTGACTTGACACGGGGAGAACATGCAAACTCCACACAAGATGGTTCAATCTCATGACCTCAGAACTGTGCCGAGGACGCAATAACCACTCAGTCACCGTGCTGCCCGTGTAATGAACTATTTTTATTTATTTTTTATTATATATATTTTTATAGTACATTCAATGTATTTACACAGCACTTTCAGTCACAACTTTCTGCGGGAAAAGTGTCAAGTCAAGTCTTGTTTATTTGTATAGCCCTTAATCACAAAGAGTCTCAAAGGGCTGCACAGATCAAAGAATATTGCAAATTACAGACTATTATGACACCGTCCACTCATCTAAAACCTACATGAGGGCAAATAAACCACATATTATCAAAATGAAATATAGGTTATTCATATGCTATAGAGTAGAGGTGTGTTTTAAGCTTAGATTTAAACATTTCCACTGAGGTTGCAGATGGAATCTCAGGGGGAAGAGCATTCCACAGCACCGGGCCCGGATGGAGAACGCTCCCGAACCTGCGGATCTCTTCTTGGCTCTTGGGATCACTAGAAGACCAGCGTTTTCAGAGCGAAGGCTCCAGAATATTTTTTAATTTAATTTGAATACATTAATGTAACCCTTTATTATTACAACATTGGCCAGGAGTCTCTAACTCTTAAGTTAAGACCTACTTTTTGTTTCTGATTGGCACCAGTGTGATATGCATTTCCAAATTGACATCATGACTGTTAAATGGTCAATCAAACACATAGTAAATCTAAACTGCTGCTAATCTGTACATCTGTTGGTTTTGTTTGACTTTTTGCACTACTGGCAGTTCATTATAGCTAGCCACTCCTTGCACATCTGTTTCTCTGCACTATTGTACTTACAGTGTTATTGTTACAGTGTTATTGTTACTGTTTACCTGACTTGTTTACCCGACTGCCCATTTTGCACATCTGGTTAGCTGCTCCTCTTGCACTATTTGCACTACTGTAAAATACTATACATAGCCATAATTATTTAGTATATTATTAGTACTCAATACTCCAACTCAATACAACATTTTATTTATATCTGTACATTCAAGGAAACTGTGCGGGTCAGATGTATCGACATTTCGTTCTGTACAGGGAGTGCAGAATTATTAGGCAAATGAGTATTTTGACCACATCATCCTCTTTATGCATGTTGTCTTACTCCAAGCTGTATAGGCTCGAAAGCCTACTACCAATTAAGCATATCAGGTGATGTGCATCTCTGTAATGAGAAGGGGTGTGGTCTAATGACATCAACACCCTATATCAGGTGTGCATAATTATTAGGCAACTTCCTTTCCTTTGGCAAAATGGGTCAGAAGAGGGACTTGACAGGCTCTGAAAAGTCAAAAATAGTGAGATATCTTGCAGAGGGATGCAGCACTCTTAAAATTGCCAAGCTTCTGAAGCGTGATCATCGAACAATCAAGCGTTACATTCAAAATAGTCAACAGGGTCGCAAGAAGCGTGTAGAAAAACCAAGGCGCAAAATAACTGCCCGTGAACTGAGAAAAGTCAAGCGTACAGCTGCCAAGATGCCACTTGCCACCAGTTTTGCCATATTTCAGAGCTGCAACATCACTGGAGTGCCCAAAAGCACAAGGTGTGCAATACTCAGAGACATGGCCAAGGTAAGAAAGGCTGAAAAACAACCACCACTGAACAAGACACACAAGCTGAAACGTCAAGACTGGGCCAAGAAAAATCTCAAGACGGATTTTTCTAAGGTTTTATGGACTGATGAAATGAGAGTGAGTCTTGATGGGCAAGATGGATGGGCCCGTGGCTGGATCGGTAAAGGGCAGAGAGCTCCAGTCCGCCTCAGACGCCAGCAAGGTGGAGGTGGGGTACTGGTATGGGCTGGTTTCATCAAAGATGAGCTTGTGGGGCCTTTTCGGGTTGAGGATGGACTCAAGCTCAACTCCCAGTCCTACTGCCAGTTTCTGGAAGACACCTTCTTCAAGCAGTGGTACAGGAAGAAGTCCGCATCCTTCAAGAAAAACATGATTTTCATGCAGGACAACGCTCCATCACACGCATCCAAGTACTCCACAGCGTGGCTGGCAAGAAAGGGTCTAAAAGAAGAAAAACTAATGACATGGCCTCCTTGTTCACCTTATCTGAACCCCATAGAGAATCTATGGTCCCTCATCAAATGTGAGATTTACAAGGAGGGAAAACAGTACACCTCTCTGAACAGTGTCTGGGAGGCTGTGGTTGCTGCTGCACGCAATGTTGATCGTGAACAGATCAAAGCACTGACAGAATCCATGGATGGCAGGCTTTTGAGTGTCCTTGCAAAGAAAGGTGGCTATATTGGTCACTGATTTGTTTTTGTTTTGTTTTTGAATGTCAGAAATTTATATTTGTGAATGTTGAGCTGTTATATTGGTTTCCCTGATGAAAATAAATAATTGAAATGGGTATACATTTGTTTTTTGTTAAGTTGCCTAATAATTATGCACAGTAATAGTCACCTGCACACACAGATATCCTCCTAAAATAGCTAAAACCAAAAAAGCCCCACTCCAACTTCCAAAATATTCAGCTTTGATATTAATGAGACTTTTGGGTTCATTAAGAACATGGTTGTTGTTCAATAATAAAATTAATCCTCAAAAATACAACTTGCCTAATAATTCTGCACTCCCTGTATACACGTGTACTAGAATGACAATAAAGTAGATCTGAATCTGAATCTGAATCTGAATGTTTCTACTATTTTGTTACTATTTTATTACCAGCTTTTAATTACTAGAAGTTGAGTTAAAATAGGCTCAGTCAACCACAAAAGCGTCATGCCAGTTAGAAATCCAATTACTTGGAAAATCACAATGACGAATCACTGGTGAGCTATTTTCAGAACCTGTCCGGGCAATTCTGAGGTTCTTGGGGCACCATGTTAGTGACTACCTTTTTACCTATGTATCCTGACATTCTTTTGTCTTATTTTTCTCTTTTAAGTACCGTATTTTCCGCACTATAAGGCGCATGAAAAAATAGTTTTTGGTCCTATTTTTGACATACATAAGACGCACCGGATTATAAGGCGCTACAATGGGAACGTGGACAAAACAGTCGGATAGTTCAGTCCAACTTATTACCCCCTTAACATTCCGAAAGCTTGCAAAGACGCAAATACGTGTCGAGAACACGTGCGGATGCGGTGTCCGTACGATGTCACTCAAATGCATCGTTCCATCATTCGGAAGGTTAAAGTCTTGGGATTCAAGAAATGCCAACCATTCCTTAATATCTATTTTCTTTTTCGCTCGCAACTTTACTGTGCAAATGACAATAAACACTTGGAATTGAGTTGAATTTAAAAATAGTCACTCCATTCCATCCATTATCTGCACCGCTTATCACAGAAACATCGAGTTCAGTCTGAAACAAGATACAGGGACAATATAAAATCCGGAGTAGCTCACCGAAGTTGTTGTGTTCATAATAATGTGCAGCCAATGTCCTCTTATATCCGTGAGGGTAGTAAATCCAGGAGAATACAATATTTACAAATACAGAATAGAAAAAAATGCTTTCTCTATGCCGTCAGCCACATGCTATACAAATTCATCTTTTTCGGCCAATTGCGGCTTTGTTTCGCCGTTTAAGCCAATGCCAGCCTGTAAATGATAAAAAGGATCCGCCCCTTGACCTCCGAATAACTTTAGCCAATAGTGATCGATTCAAATGATGATTGACACATCTTTTTCGGCCAATTGCAGGCTTTGTTTGCCGTTCAAGCCAATGCTAGCCTGTAAATGATAAAAAGGATCCGCCCCTTGACCTCCGAATAACTTTAGCCAATAGTGATCGATTCAAATGATGATTGACACATTGGTTAGCCAATGAAACGCCGGTAAATAAATCCCAGCATACACCGCGTACTACTTGGCGTCTGGGGGAAAATCTAGTCGGCGGCTGCAAGTTAGTTGGAAAACTTTGCAATTTTAAAATTGATCCATAAATAAGGCGCACTGTATTATAAGGCGCATGGTCAGCTTTTGAAAAAAATAAAGGCTTTTAGGTGCGCCTTATAGTGCGGAATATACGGTATTTATTATGTGTTTACACTGGAGTGCCGTGTGTAATCGTGTACAATGTTCACTTATTGTTAATAATGACAGTAAGACAATTCTAATTCTGGGCAAGGATCTATCCAAAGTAATATGACTTAGCTCTTATGATGTTAGGAACTTAATTCGCCCAAGTAGCTCTGTAAGCGTGGACAGGAAACACCTGGCCCAAACTTTATTTGCGTTTGAAAGTGCGTCGTAAAAGCAATAAGTTGTCACCTTGTAAAAGGCCAACAGCCTACCTTTCCAGTGTGCAGCTTCGGCCGGCCGGCATGCCCGTTCATCAGCGCCGGCTGGTTTTCGTTTTCATCCAAGACTTTTTCGGGTAGCGGCGGTGGCAGGTCCTCAGGTTCCTCTCTGAGCCAGGGAGACGGTGTCCCCACACCGCCGGGGTCTTTGGACCAGCGCTTGGCCTCCAGCTCAGCGCTGTAGCGGATTTTTTTGTTGCGGTTCACCGAGGCGTACTCGGGTGTTTCCGGGCTTCGGGCGGGGTCGTGGCCATTGACGAGGGGTGGAGAAGGGGCGGTCGAGACAAGGGTACCGTTAAGTAGGCCCGGCTTCTTCGGGGGGTCTTTGAGGTCCTTGACCGTCTCGTAGAGGGAATCCTCCATGCTGACATCGCGGGATGACGTCATCATGTCTTTAACCACCTGTGAATCGAAAACTTTGAAATATGTACGATTCCAGAAAGTAGTCAATTATTTTGGAGAAATTACGAAGCCATTTGAAAAATACATCTCTAGTAATATAAAGTAATATAAATTGAGTTAAATTCCTTCTTTTCACCGACCTCGTACATGCTGTCCCCCGAAGTGGGCGGGGCCACCCCCCTGACCAGAGAGCTACTGGGCGGGATGCTGGGCAGCTCGCGTCCCTGCGGACATTTGGAGGACCTGTGCTCCGATTGGCTGATGGGCGTGTCTTCCGACAGGTGGGGGCTGCTGGCTTGCGTGTCTGTAAGGACTGTGAGGACGCAATTAAGCTAGCGGCTTCACTGATTGGTCGAGCTTGAGAAAGCTGGGACATACTTATATTGCCAGTGAGAGGTCCATTGTGGGAGTGGCTAACACCAACGTCTGTCACTGGGCTATCGGCAGACTGGCTGACGGTTTCTTTCTCCGATGTCTGGAAAGGACAGAGACATTGTTTGCACATATGAATGCGTTTTTAGGTAGGAAGGCAAACTTAAAAATAAGTATACTACTTAGTAAAGTGAAAGTGTGTGTGAAAGCTTGTGGTAATCCGTGCCAGTCACAAAAAAAAAGAAGAGAAAAAGAAGACAGAGCTAGCTGAATACACCTGGAGAAGCTTAAAAGAACCAATAGCTTGAGTTTGTCAGAGCTAGTGCAAGTGGACAGCTTTAGCAGCTAGCAGGAAAAGTTACAAAAAAGTGACACTTTAGGACAAAGCAGGGGAAGCTAGCAATAACAATAATGGCGAGCCATGGTCTGCAGCCAGGTTGCTAGCATGAGTGGCTAGAGAAGGAAGCAGTGGGGGGGGGGAATGAGCAAAATGATTTGCCTATTTATTTAATTAAAGTTGTTTTATTAAAAGTATTAAATTAAATGTATATGTCTGTATATTCTCTTTTATTATTATTCTTTGTTTTTAAAATAATAGAACAAATCTGAATGAATAAAATAACTAATAATAGTTTTTTGTGTAGGCTTAAAGGTCCTCTTAAAACAAAACGACTCACCAAATGTACGCACTAGTAGCAGATTATTTCATAGCAAAACATAATTTGCAACCAATAACGTGCAACATTGTCTTATATAGCAGACAGCAAATCCTTTTGTCAATTTTAAGAATGACCTTCATTTTATTCAGATACTTTTGCACAGCACACTAATTAATGTTGACTTTTTAGAGTGCAAAAATGTCTCAAGCGGAAATCTGCATTGCATTAAATCCACGTCCCTGACACTCAGGGGCAGACATCCTCCTTTTTCCCCCATCTTCAACAAAACAGGTGAGAAATCTCAGCCACTGCAGACTTAAAAAGAAATCGAACAACACGTCCTCCTCATCCTCCGCCTCATCATCAACGAGAAAGGCAGACGTCATGGGGTTCATGCGAGGACGAAGAGGGAGATCTTTTTTTTGGTCCTTGTTTACCTTCTGCAGACGCGCTATGGCTGAGAAACTGTTGCAAAAGCGACACTCAGTGGAGGCACACTGTCATTGCAGCATTGTTCTAGATGATGTCATGATTTTGGTGCAGTAAAGGTAAACAACATTTTTGGGGTTAATCTAGTGCAGGAGTTTCAAACTCAGTTTACTTGGTGGGACGCCGGAACTCAATTCTGAGTAAGGTTGGGCAGGTAGAAACTCACCAAACGTTACATGTAAGATGCTTCCTATGTCCTTTAAGCCTTAGTTCAACAGCAGTGACAATCTACTTTGATTACTCCAGTAGCCTCCTCAAGCAGTATCTCAACTCAAATAAAATCTTTAATGATTAGTTTGCAAAAAAAATAGAAGGTTACTCCAATCAGCTAATTTGTTTAAATTTATAGTCTGTGATGTGTACGGACAACCATGGGACAAACCTAGAGGTAGCTAGCCAATCATATTGTGTGGCGGACGTAAATCGAATCTCAAACATTAGGGTCCAAATTGTGAGCCGTGCCTAATTAGTTAGAATCCATAGTAACCTCACGTGGGCTGCACTAACGTTAAGCTTTAATATTGTGGCAGGGGTGTTATGCTTTTTGGGTAGACCCAAATAGAATAGAATAGAATATACCTTTATTGTCATTGTTACAAATGGGCTAACATATTGTGACAACGAAATTGGGCATGACACTCCAGTTTTACACATTCATAGTGAGGTATGAGCAAGAAGATAAAGGAACAGAGAAGATAATGTTATAAGACAAGGGGGATAAGGCTATAGTTATAATTTACATGTTATTTACACAAGAAATGTCGGCATGTGGGATGATACATACAGGGTTGTCGTGATAACGTTGGTATCGTAAAAAAAATAAGGGGTATCACGAACTGAGGCAGGCATGCTTAAATAAGGTAGGTATTTGATTTTAAAAAAAGATTTTAAGAATGGGAACACAGTAAAAAACAAACAAGGGGTATACAAAAACAAAAAATAACATGTCTAAACAAAATCAAACTCGACAAAGTCCAAAACAGAAACAAAAATCAAAACTGCAATACAAATGCAATGAACAAAGTAACAAACAAAAAAGGGGTCAAAAAACAACTAAATGGACAAACAAAACGCAACTTGACATGATACAAACAAAAAAGAAAAAACTAAATGGAAAAGCAAGAAAAAAAAAAGAAATAAAACGCTGGGCGCAAAATAACAAGTGGGCACTAAACTACGAACAAATTGTCCATACAAAAAACTAACAAATGAAAATAAACCTGGCGTGGCAGTGGAAATACAAGGAACCAAGAAAAAAAAAGTGGGCGCAAAATAACAAAATGGTCAAACGAAAAACAGGGGAAAAAAAAAAAATGCAAGCTATCGTCTTAAGGGCTGTAAATGGCCCGCGGGCCAGAGGTTTAAGACCCCTTAGCTAATTTCAATGTGATGTCATGTGTGTTTGTATGGATTAAAATATAATATATCACAACAAATGATGTATGTATCATGATACTATATACTCACTCCATCCATGAGGTCAACCCTGTCCCCTCCTGGATGGCCGATAGCTCCTTTTTTTTGCCTGCGCAATCAAACAAAATCGATTATTTTGACCAATACTCTATCTCCCACCATGCATTGGACTCACCCCCTGCATCCAGTGCACAACAAAAATAAGAAGGACACAAGCAACAGGGCGGCCAAGGTGCTGAGGGTGACCACCAGGGCCAGCTGGGCGCCGCCCTCGCCCGCACCCACACCGGCGCTGCTGTCAACAAGCCAGGTTGCTGCCCGGCCCCCAGAAAGGGCCCCTGCCCCGAACACGGCCGCCTCTGGCCCCCACCACACGCTGTTCAGCACCGGGGCCATCACACCAGGGCAGGAGAGCACATCGGGGAGGCGCCAGCTGTGGAAAAAAATCATTACTGTATATCATTAAAAAAAAAAGAAAATACAAAAAAATATATAATAATAATTTAGAAAAAAATAAAAATAATATATATATATATATATATATACATATATATATATACATATATATACATATATATATATATATATATATATATATATATATATATATATATATATATAATACACACACACATATATATATATATATATATATATATATATATATATATATATATATATATATATATATATATATATATAATACACACACACATATATATATATATATATATATATATATATATATATATATATATATATATATATATATATATGTGTGTGTGTGTGTGTGTGTGTGTGTGTGTAAGGAGCGGTGTATATTATTTAGACCGTCCATCTTAAAACAAAGCCACAATATCAACGTCTTGGTATTTACAAAAACTACATTTTACATGCTGGTGTTTAATGCAGCAGGGGGCAGCAGAGAGCAAGTTGCAGTTGCCCTAACTTTTATTGTGCTGCACAGTTCAAGAAAGATTTCATCTCCAGCAACCTACTCACATCCCCACTGCCCGTAATGTCACAGAACCTTGAAAATTGAAGTTTTCTTGAGAATAATGACATGAAATTGCCATGGCAACTTTCTGGGATTAAGCTGCAGTTACAGTTGTGTTTACACTATGCTTTGCACGATTTGTTGCGCCTTGAAATTGTTTAGGAAAGGAGTTAACAGTGGTTCTTTGAGTGGGTGGAGCTATCCCATGGTTCAACTTAGATGGAAATAGTCATGTGCACGTTGTTGCTGCAGTTTGCAGTACTATGCAGACAAATTACAAACATGTCCATTAGCAGGATTTTCATTTACTGCCCTTAATCTCCTCACAGTCTTGTTCCACGGACAGACTGAGGAAATCATTTCTTCCTCATGCCATGAGGCTCTTTAACTCCACCCGGGGGAGTAAAAGCCCATATTAACCCAAACCCCCACATTGCATATTACCCTAATTTTATTACAGTGTGTATTTTACGCAGCACTATTTAAATACTCTATATCAGGGGTGTCAAACATGCGGCCCGGGGGCCAGATCAGGCCCACTAAGGGGTTGAATCCGGCCCGCGAGACAACGCTCAGAGAAGCGCAAGAGAAAGACGAGCTGCAGGTCGAAATATGTCCACTTGATGTTGCCAAAGCCAGGTGCCTCGAACAAAGACACTGTACTTGTATGTGTTTCTCTCCCTCTCTCTCTTCCTCCCTTTTCCTCTCTTTTCCTGGCTCTCTCGCTATCCCTTTTCCTCTCTCTCTCGCTCTCCCTTTTCCTCTCTCTCTCTTTTCCTCCCTTTTCGCTCTCTCTCTTTTCCTCCATTTTTCTCTCTCTCTCTTTTTCTCTTTCATTGTCCCACCCACTCTCTTTTTCTCTCCGCTTTGTCTTATTTCTTTCTCTCTTTTTCTTTCTCTCTAATATACTAGTCCGGCCCCGACAGAATGTTTGTTCTATCGTGTGGCCCCCGAGCTAAAACGAGTTTGACACCCCTGCTCTATATCAACATGTTACATTGGGTATTTATGTATTATATTCTAAAGTATCAATATAGATAGATAGATAGATAGATAGATAGATAGATAGATAGATAGATAGATAGATAGATAGATAGATAGATAGATAGATAGATAGATAGATAGATAGATAGATAGATAGATAGATAGATAGATAGATAGATAGATAGATAGATAGATAGATAGATAGATAGATAGATAGACAGATAGATAGATAGATAGATAGATAGATACTTTATTTATCCCTGCAGGGAAATTCACACTTCCAGCAGCATCCCTGCACTGGAGAACAAAACAATAATAAAGCAAAAAGAACAAATACCCAAATGTGACGTGTTAATACCCAATGTAGCGTGTTATATAGAGTATCTAGATAGTGCTACACAGAATACACACTGCAATAAAAATACGTAATATGCAATGTGGGGGGTGTGGTTTAATGTGGGCCTTTACACCGTTGGATAGAGTTAAAGAGCCTCATGGTATGAGGAAGAAAAGATCTCCTCAGTCTGTCCGTGGTACAAGACTGTGAAAGCTGTATGTCGCTGAAGCTGCTCTTCTGTCTGGAGATAATGTTGTGTAGTGGATGTGATGAATTGTCCATGATTGACCGCAGCTTTTCCAGTGCCCGTCTCTCAGCTACTGTTGTCAGGCTGTCCAGCTCTGTTCCCACAACAGAGCTCGCTTTCCTCACCAGTTTATTGAGACGAGAGGCATCCTTCTTCTTGACGCTGCCTCCCCAACACGCTGCCCCATAGAAGAGGGCGCTTGCCACAACAGTCTCATAGAAAATTTTCAGGAGCTTTTTGCAGATGTTAAAGGACGCCAGCCTTCTGAGGAAGTAAAGTCGGCTTTGACCTTTCCTGCATAGAGCTTCTGTGTAGGCAGTCCAGTCCAGTTTATTGTCCAGCTGCACATCCAGGCATTTGTAGGTCTGGACAAATTCTACACATTCTCCTTTGATAGTTACAGGAGTTCTAGTTCTCCTGAAGTCCACCACCATCTCCCTGGTCTTGGTGGTGTTCAGGTGCAGGTGGTTTGCATTGCTCCATTGGACAAAGTCCTGAATCAATTTCCTATAATCCTCCTCCTGCCCACTTCTGATACATCCCACGATAGCAGTGTCATCAGCAAACTTCTGCACGTGGCAGGACTCAGAGTTGTACTGAAAGTCCGATGTATACAGGGTGAATAGGAACGGAGAGAGCACGGTCCCCTGCGGAGATCGTGTGCTGCTAACCACAGTGTCCGATGTACAGCCCCCCTGTTTCACATACTGGGGTCTGCCTGTCAGGTAGTCCGTAATCCATTCTACAAGGTGTAGGCTAACTCCCATTTCTGTCAGTTTCCTAAGTAGCAGAGGCTGCTGGGTATTGAAGTCCAAAAATGTAATCCTCACAGCCCTCTTAGCCCTATCCAGGTGAGAGAGGAATCGGTGTAGCATGTAGACTATAGCATCCTCCACTCCCACCTTCTCCTGGTAAGGAAATTGCAGAGGGTCGATGGAGTGGCGGACCTTTGGCCTCAGGTGGTGCAGCAGCAACTGCTGCATGGTTTTCATCACATGTGATGTCAGGGCGACTGGCCTGAAGTCGTTGAGTTCCTCAGGTCTTGATTTCTTTGGGACTGGGATGATGCAGATTGTTTTTCACAGCTGAGGGACCCTCCCCTGTTCCAGGCTCAGGTTGAAGATGCGCTGTAGAGGGTCTCCCAGCTCCAACGCACAGGCCTTCAGCAGTCAGGGGGATACTCCATCTGGACCAGCTGCCTTGCTGGTTCGCAGCCTCCTCAGCTCTCCACACACCTGGGCTGCAGTTATCTTGAGTGGGGGGATGTCCTCCTCCATGCTGGTGTCCAGAGAGGGAGGGACAGCTGCAGTACTCTGGGGTGAGGACGAGTTGCGGTGGTCAAACTTGTCTGTCTATCTATCTATCTATCTATCTATCTATCTATCTATCTATCTATCTATCTATCTATCTATCTATCTATCTATCTATCTATCTATCTATCTATCTATCTATCTATCTATCTATCTATCTATCTATCTATCTATCTGTCTGTCTGTCTGTCTGTCTGTCTGTCTGTCTGTCTGTCTGTCTGTCTATCTGTCTATCTATCTATCTAAATTCAACAAGAAACAAGCACAAAATTCCAGGTATTTCGCGTATAAATAATCGCGTTTAAACCAGCCTTCATAAATTTCCATTTTCATTTCAAACTATACTGCCCGCAGTCTCCAATTGGATAACAAATCATTATATTACATCCACTCAACATAGCCATGACTAACCTGCTCACGTCACAATCTGAAGCAGCCCCAATTGTCACGAAATCTTGAAACTGTCTAGTATGACACAACATTGCCATGGCAACAATTCGATAGGACGTTTCGACAGAACACCTGGGATTAAGCTGCAAGAACAGATTTGTTTACTGCAACATTATGCTCTGTAATCTGCGCTATGCTGCACCTTGCAACCATTCTAGTAAAAGTACTAACAAGAGGTTTCATAGCATGTTTTGTTCCTGTTTTTTGTGTAATTCAGTGCGGATGAAGTTGCCCAGTCCCCCTCATACTTGTCTTGTAGTTTGCAGCATACACTAAGTACAAATGTGTCTGTAAACTTTGCCCTGTTCACAGATTGCCCTTAATCTCCTCTACGATTCGACAAGAAACAACCACAGAATTTCATCTCGTTCTTATTAAAATAAATGCCTTCAAAGCAGCTTTCGGAGATTCCCGTTTGGAATTTGGTTAAAACTAGACCGCCCACAGTGTCCTGTTGGATAACAACACATTCCTTTTGATGCACCGAACGCAGCGTGCTCCTGCCAAATAACCGTCTAGCCAATCTGGCAGGGCAGAAAAAAAACAGATCCATGCATGCTGGTCGCCATCTTGTGTCCGAGACCCCCCCAAGCTATTTGGCAGGGCGGGGGCGGGTCGGAATAGGACGCCGGCTAATGTAAACATCACACATGTCATACTAGCGGCTGGGAACATGTGTTGTCATGGCAACGTCGCCCTTGCAGCCGCTTTGTTGATTTCACAAATGGAGCTGTACTCCCAAAAGAAAGAAACTCAATAACGGCCACGATCTTATTACATTATGGGATGGCATTAGCAGACAAAGCCATTAATAAATCAATTGATCAATATCGAGACCTTTTCGGACATTAATTATTCATTAGGGCGACACATTTTTGGAAAATTATGTTTCCAATCTCATGGGTCAGATGACTTCAGACTCTAAATGGAACGTGACAAAGGAAAAAAGGATTTAAAAAACAAATACAAAGCAAAATACATATCCTGTTTATTCTGAAGTTGGTCATCATACTTTAACTATCCAACCACCCAGATGCAAAAATATTTGTATACTATGTAAAGCTTCACAATACTGTCCCCTAGTGGTCAAGGTTTAACATCTTATGACTTATTCAAACGTATTATGCTTTTATTCTGAAGTCAATAAAAATACTACTAATTTTTTAACTACCTATTTGTTAGAATTTTCTTTCCTTAAGTGTAAATGTCCACAATAATTTCCCCTAGTGGCCAATAAGTGAACATAACATAAAGTATAAAATGACACTGCTTCGGAACATTTTGACAATGCTATTTCGACATTAATTGATAATAATCGTCACGTTTTAGATCTCTGACGAAAAAAATCATATTCATGAGGCCTAATCGCTGCGATTCAAATTCAGTCCAGCAGGGGCCTCCATGACAAAATACCATACATATATTTTTTTCTCAATCATAATCCTCCCATGACGGATTTCCTTGAAAGCTGGGAGAACAAATCCCGAGATTTTGCAAGGGATTGTTTTTTTTTCACGACCGGAGGAGTACAAAGCTCAAAAATCTCCAAGGCAACAGCATCGTGACGAGCATCGTAATCAGTGCAATGCTGTGTCTGCGCATCGTCGGGCAGCTGTCGCCGAGGGTTACGGGGTTGCTAGGGGAATGGAAGAGGATGGTATTCTCATCCTCATGTGTCGCCTTGCATCCTAATCTCTTCTTTTAAGCCCCCTCTTGTTTAATCCCCGTGAATGGATGTCTGTCTCGTCCTGTTGTTGAGAAAAATGCTGCGTCTTAGCTGCTGCTGGCGCAATTAGTCGTGGGAAACATCTAAAGGAAAATGTAAAATTTCAAACCAACTATTGAGGCAATGCTTTTACAGACTATTTTTTGTCCATTGATGCAGAAGAACAGCCAGTGGCCAGGTAGGGAGGGTCTGGTCAAATAGTCATAAAGTAGTGTGCCTGTCAGTTACCTACTCAGGCATAGATTTAGATGGGGAGAGAGCGAGAGAGAGAGAGAGAGAGAGAGAGAGAGAGAGAGAGAGAGAGAGAGAGAGAGAGAGAGAGAGAGAAGGGCTGAACTATCTACACAGTGCACCTTCAAAAAGTTGGTGGAAGAGCAAAAAAATCAATCTTAGGGATTTAGTAACAATCGGATCCAAGTACTTGCTTAGTATTGATAATATCAATATTTGGATAATTCCGCCCACCGCTACAGCCAACAGATTTTTCTAATCAGCCCACAAAACGTTTCAAGCGATAACCTATCATAAAATAACAAAAAAGGTCTGACATGTTATTTAGAAACGTCCGTTTTAGCACGGTGTGGACTCTTTTTCAACACAAAAAGACAATGTTAGGTGTAATTTGTGTGGTAATTTGGTCTGCTACTGTGTCAACACCACAAATTGACATGAAAACATGAAAAAGCTCACTTTGCAGAGAGCAACGAGCTGCCACAAAAGGTGTAAACATGGTACTGGTTCTGAACAAAAAACTGTAAATGCGTTGTCACTGTGGAAACAAAATCTAAAGGCCCTGCGCAGGGTTACGGTTAGGGCAGTGGAAGATTTTTCTATTATTCAATGATCATAGTGTTTTTAAGCAGAAATATCAGTATTGGATCGGTATCGTCCAATATTACCCTGCATTTACTTGGATTGGATCGATACCATGAGTCCTAATGTCGGCCACTTTGAGGACTGTAGTGTATAACAAGCATGTCAAACTGGTATTAGTAATGATATCATGGCATCATATTAACTTGATCAATTAACCACTTATTTATAAAAACCTAATCCTAGCATAAAATGCGGGGATTATCTTCGTCTTTATAGGCTTAACATTTAGCGGTTAGCAACATTTTGGCAAGGAGACGGCTAATTTGACCAGCAATCACAATAACAGAGATTTATTCATATTGTCAAATTATTTTAGGCTGTTTTTGGACATACAAAGCCATTTTTGGATCAGTATTTATCTGTTTTAAGTGAAGCTTATGGGGTTTAGCAAAAGGAAGCAAACCAAATGCTAACCGGTTTTGTTTCCTTACACTGGCGACATGTGTTTTTGTTTAGCTAGCTCTTCGAACTTTCAGCACCACTTTGATTTGAAGTCTGACCCATTTGTGGACCCCAAATCCGACACCCCCTCCACCCGGTTTGCGTTAATCCCCCAACGACCCAGAAAGTTATTTTTCGAACAGGTGGCAATGCGGGCTGCACAGCAAGACCTCCAATTTGTCAATTTGGAGTTAACATGTAGACCAAAAGATCATCTTTAATCTTAAAAAGAGAAGAGAATGTGGCATCGGTATCTGCACTTAGTTGGGTTCATGAATATTTTTCATGGTCAAATTCAAGCAATTTTAAGGAATTTGAATGCCAATTTTCTAATGTATCTAGTATCATTAAAAGAAGAAATCCGGTGTGAATCTAACATTTTACGGAGCCACAAATATATCTGTCATTTACATACGTTATTTTAACATTGCGTGTGCATTCATCAAGGGATTTGATTTTTAGATCTTGAGTAAGTCGGGAATATATTTGTGGATCTAAACAATACGTGAGTAAATTTTTAAGAAAAATCTCTGCCTGTATATATTTGGGGTAAAAAATGGTGCAGGAAGTTCTTCCCATTATAATTTAAAGCTCGGCTACCTTCATTTCGTGCATTGCCCATTATTGGTACGTAATATTTGCACTAACACACATTTCATTGTGGTTTGCTTAAGAGTAGCTGTCCTCTTGTGGGAGAACGCTTCATGGGGCAACGCCATACAAACTAATGCCAACTGCCGTTAATCACAAAGGGAGGGAAATGCAATGGCAAAGCATAGCCACGAGAGAGCAGTGCCTATGTCATTTTTAACCCGACTTGTTGAGAAAAACAATTTCAAATATTTACAGGCACCCTTCCCAAGATTCAAGCACTTTGTAATATTTGAAAACACAACATTCAAATTCAGGAATTCTTAAGGATTTATAGTACTTGTATGAACCCTGGTCAGTATCATCCATCCATCCATCCATTATCTGTACCGCTTATCCTCAGTAGGGTCGCGTGGGTGCTGGAGACCATCCCAGCTATCTTCAGGCAGTGGGCAGGGGACACCCTGAACCGGTTGCCAGCCAGTCGCAGGGCACACAGGGACTCATTCACACCTCGGGACAATTTGGACCGACCAATTAAACTGAAATTGGCTGGTCAGTATCAATTAGAGAAAAATATGCTATCAAACAAATGAGGTTTAGAATTTCCATCAACAAAAAAGAAAAATACCATCTCCACAAATCTATTGTGTAATTACTGAGAGGCTTTGAAGATGCTTCAAAATGTGGGTATCAGTATTAGTATTTATTTAGAAAAACTGGTATCAAACATTTGGGGCCTAGAATTTCAACAGCAAAACAGAAATATCTTATCTCCTTAAATCTAATACACAATTATTGAGACGCCTAATCCAACAACACAATATTTGGGTATCCGTAATCGTATCGATTTAAAAAAAATGAAAAAAATGTCAAGAAGGGAAAATACACAATTGTTAGCTCATTCAGCTTCTAAATCCTAAATGTGCAAAAACACCCCCTTGAATTACACATACAGTATTTAAAACATATGCCATTACTGTGTTGTTACTATTTTGTTACTATAATAGTCGACAGCATTGCACAACATTGGAGACAAATGCGGCACAATGCCGCCAGTGTGCGGGGGGCACGGGGTGGGTGTTTTGACTATGTCTGCGGGTTACAATCACCTCTTTGCTTCTGTTTTTCAGCACGAATGAAAGGAATGAACAGCTGGAAACAACTGGGAACGTCTGTTGGCACGGAACTCGGTGCGTGTGTGTGTTAACAGCACAAAGTGATCGTTTGTATAAAGATTAGGTTTTTGTGTGCAGTTATCAAAAAGGTTACCAAATACCCTATGGCTTATTTAGACTAAATTGACTTTACATAAAGGAACAGTGATATCGTAATAAAATTAAGTTTGCAGTTTTTTTATTTGGATTAATAATTTTTTCAAAGGGTTATTTGAGTTTTGACGAGAGAAGGCAAAATGAATATTAATTTTTGTTTGTATGAATTGAGGTTTATTGGATACATTTATTTGCTTGTTTTTTATTTCAATTGTTTTTATTTATTTATTATTTCTACTGATTAAATAAAATAATTAAATACAGCATTGTTTATTTACTTCCGCAACACGATTAAAATCCGATAAAATTAGGATTTGTTACTCTTTTAATCAAAGGTTAAATATGATTTATCTTAATTTTATTTATCTTAATTGATTAGTTAAAGGGCGGCATTAGTTCAGGAGGTAGAGCGCTCGTCTTGGGATCAAGAGGTCGCAGTTTAGATTCCCAGCTCCTCCGTGTTATATGTCGAAGTGTCCTTGGGCAAGACACTGAATCCCGAATGCCCCCAATAAGCAGTTAGGCGCCTTGCATGGCTGACTCCCTATTGGTGTGTGAGTGTGAGTGAGAATGGGTAAGTGTGAAGCACATTATAAAGCGCTTTAGGAGGTCTTCATTGACTTGGAAAAGCGCTATATAAATGCAGACCATTTACCATTTACCGTTTAAAGACCCAATAATCTGGTTTACAACGGATCAAAATGTTGAATTTTTTTCATGTTATGTGAACAAATTTTAAATTTCAAATAAAAAGGCAGATTCATTCATAAAGGTTAAAAGTGAAACATTTCTCAAAGACTGTCAGTCATTGAACTGCTTTGTGTGTTTTTTGCCAAAAGGGCGAAGCTATAGCGCCACATTCTTATAAAGATCTCTGGAAATTATGAAAACTGCAGTAAAGGTGATAAAATCCTTTTTTCATAGTCTAACTCCTCAGTATAGAAACGCACATCTAATTTCATTTTATTAGGTCGATCCAACTTTGTGGCAAAGGGAATAGCACTACCTCATGTCTATCGGTGCACGACACTTGCTATAAAAATACTTGAAAATTAGGAAAATTGCTGTTAAACGACAGCATTCTAGATGGCGCAAATTTTGTTTTATTAGGTGGAACTGGATTTTGAAGATTATTTTTTATCAAAATGAATCCATACTCGGCGATGTTTGCCAGATTGACCACAAATGGGTTGCTTCAAAACTGAATTACAGATTTTTGAAATATGGGATTTTGTTGACTAAACGTCATGCTAACCAAATATCACGTTGCTATTTTTAAATAAAATTTGGGAGTGTTTATAACCACAAAGACATCTGCTGTGTCTATATTATATATATATCTTGTAAACAGAAGGGAACCCTTCATGGAATTCCCCAAACATCTCTTCCTGGGGCAAAGGAAGAGAATATCGTCGCAAGCATTTTTTGTGGGCGGGTGCCAGACATTTTCTCATTTATTCAAATCAAAAGGAACAATGAAGCAGAAAAGCTGCCGCCGATTGAAAAGCAATGTGCGAGGGAAGAAGGTGTCAGGGTCAAGGCAAAGCATACAGTTTTGTTAAATAAAGCCTCTAAGACGGTGATTAACACAAGCAAATCATTGTTTCAATGCACACTTTTACTCCTGCATTAATCCTTTTAATTAAGGCCTGAGCAGGCAGCGTGAAAGGATTGTTGGTATATTCTTCCCCAGAGTCTCTATTACTTGGAAATATGAACATGGTAGTTATGTTTTGTCAGAATCTGGAACAGCCTTCTCCCCCTAGAGGGCGCCAACCTGGGGGAAGTGGCTAGAGAGCGCTCACCACACTTAATTCCTCACCAGACTTTTACTTTTTTTGACTGTAACTGACAGCAGAGGTTGTCGGGTCGTTTTGTTAGTTTGTTTTTGGTTTGTGACAATTTGGTAATTGTTTTGAGACCACTCCGTTCTTGGGTTTTGGTACCAAACATTCTTTTTTGAGCATGCAGGCCACAGGTCCTGCTTTCTCAGGTATTGGGTCCAACCCAAAATTGTGACAGTGTTTACCTTAAAAAAAATAGAAAGGCAACCTTTTTGCGACCTTAGCCTAAGCTATAATTGGTGCTTAGGCTAAGGTCCCTAAGGTTAATGCCATTGATGCTCGCATTGATGGCTAACTGATTGATAGGATTATAAAGAATGAAACCCAGTAGGTTTATCGTTTGCAAGTGAATTATTCACTTCCACTGTATTTACAAATTATTATACAGTGGAACCTCGGTTCTCGACCATAATCCGTTCCATTTCTTTGTACGAAAACCGATTTGTACGATCACCGAAGTCGTTTTTTCCCATTAAAAGTAATGTAAAATTGTTTTAATCCGTTCCAACACCCTAAATGTTTACCACGAAAGTAAACATGAAGCTGACCCAGGCTAATCGTACGTTCGCTTTAGCGTAATCTTCCGTACAAAAGATTACGCTAACATGAACGTGTAAAAATTAAAAAATCAGGTCGTTTACACGTCATTTAGCACCCGGGTCTCCACAACAAGTGGTGAGCAGTTAAAGGATAAAGAAAAGAATTATGAGTAGGATTTCTTACCTTGGCGGTTGTCTGCAGAAGCCATGCTGTATTCCTGAAAGAAGGGAAACTCGCACACCTTCTTCATATTTTGCTATTATTTCTTTCTTAAATGCAATAGTTGTACGCACTACTCCTCTTTTTTCACCTGTAGCAACTTTGCTGCTTGCACCAACCTTCTTCCGAGGCATAATTAGAAGTTAAATCACTCCCTTCACCGCTTTTGAAAAACGAAAGCAGAGAAGGAGTGCGCATTGCCGTGACAACAGTTCTTCACGAGGGGTGGGGGCATTCTACACTCGTACGCCGCTCAGCATCCCCCCTAGCGTACCGGCGTTCGAACTCCGATTTTTTGAACGAAAAGCGAAGCAAGAATTTCTCGAAATTTTTGGTCGAGAACCAATTTGTTCGAACTGAGAGGCGTTCAAAAACCGAGGTTCCACTGTATATAATAATAAAAAAATCTGATAGCTACTCTATTGATTGTTATTGTTAGTCAACAGCACTTAAAAAAATACCAGAACAACACCAACAGAAAAATCATATATATATATCAGACATGGGGACTTGAGACTTAGTGACTTGGACTCGAGTCGACTCGAGTCGCTGTTTTTATGACTTGTGACTTGACTTGGACTTGGCAATCTAAGACTCGGGACTTGACTTGACTTGAGCCACGATGACTTGAATGACTTGCGTGTTCATATATATATATATATTTCATTATTTAAATAATGTTGACAATTACAGTACGGGATGCGGGCTGAGAAACGCTCTCATGTCACGCCCACTCTGCCCATGCGCCACACACCTCCACGGCAACCACCTGAAGTCAGCATGTCTGCTCCGAGGGTAGTAACTTTTGGCTTCAAAAACTTCTGTGAAGAAGGTAAACGGCGAACAGCGCAGTGCAAATTTTGCAACGGGAAAATTTCGGACAGCCAGACCACCACCTCAAATTTCATCCGACATTTGAAGAGCCATTCTGCCCAGTAAGTGTTTGTCAGTGTTAATATCTGTTTGTCAATGTGTTAATATCTGGTGAGTTGGATGTTGGCTAATGTCTGTGAATATTGTCATTCACCCAGGTCATTTTATCCATACAGTTTAGTTGTAGGCAACTGGACTTCTAATTTGAGCTTGAGGAACTTCCATGAGGAACATCTACAGCTCAATCTCTAAAAAGTCCAGTTGCTTACTCTTTGGTTGTTAGCTAAGAGTGAGCGGCAGGGCGATTTAGCCGCTGCACAGGGGGGTTTCAGTTTATCATTGTGACATTCTTATGCAGAGACGAGAGGTTATCGTAACCTGCGTCAATGATGCTTCATTCATTTACTTTTATAAACATTGCAGTATGTTTGAGTAAAACGAATGCATTTGTGCTCATAGTGCCTCGTCTATCCTACAACGGGTAACGCAAAAGACAAGCCAGGCATATTGAGCTAGGAGCTACGGATAAACGGGCTGTCTAATTGAGAAAATAGGGTAGGCTAAGCGGTGAAGTTGAGAAGGACACGTGCACTGTACATGATCAAAAATCAGGGATGTGATTTGACCAAAGTGAAATTATCTGAAAATTAGGCGGGGGTCTGGGGGCCGCGGGCACCCAGCTAGGTCCAGGGCAGTGCCCTGGTGGGGGGAGAAGTGGGGCGAAGCCCCCCGGAGGTCATGGGTTTTCCGTGTTTTTAAGTACTTTCAATGCACTCAGATGACAAAGAAATAGACAAAACAACAGCATACATTTTCAATGTATTTTGAACTATCCCATATAAAATTACAGTTTAAGTCAACTCAAAATCAGTCACATTAAAAAACATTGGACTGCCTTTGCTATTAAAAACTATCACTGAGAATATCATCATATCTAACTCATGTGATTACTAAGTTAACACATAAATCATGTTGAAGAGTTCAAATTTCATGAACAAATAATTGTATCATGACCAAATGAAAAGTAACTCATATTAGAACATACCATAAATGTCTTTGTTATAGAAGAAGATGTTATCTATAAATGAAAGTACTGTAGTGGGTTGTACATAATTCACCCACGGAACCATTGTTTAGTTAGCGAGTTCCTAGGGGGACTCTTAATTCGGCCGGTTCTAGCCACTCTCGTGTTTGTTTTGTTATCGCCAGTTTAAATGTCATTAAAGCAGCTTTCGTTGGCACCTTTGTTTGACACTCCGCTTACGACTCCCGTCTCTGCTCGCTACATTGGATCACGTCGGGGTCACCAACATTTGTAGATAATTCCTTCTCTAACCAGTCCGATCGAAACTTGTTTTTTTACGATCTTAGCAATTTCTTTAACTCGCGGAGCATCTTTGCGTTCGATCTCGGACATCTTTCTTTAAACACTCGGCAAAAACGTGTGAGAAATGAACAATGGCATACTCCTACGCCTTTATAAGGAGCGCGTTTATTGGTCAACACGGAGACTTCAACCAATCGCAAGTACGTTTCATTTCAGTTACGGAAACACTAAAATGGAACGCTGTCGAGACGAAATCGTTTTTTTTACCATTTAAAAGAATCGGAAATTTTAAAATTTTATTTTTGGAGCGAAAGCGGAATTCCGCGAATTAGCGGAAAAATCACATCCCTGAAAAATGTGTCTTTGCCTTAATGTTATAGTCTCAATCTGCATATAATTTGGAAGTGTTGGCAAAAGGGCACCTTCCACGATTGGGGAGAGTGTGGGGTTGGCGGCAGCTGCAGGGGGATCCGCTCTTTTTCACAGGCATGCTGATCGTACATAGTCAAGTCAAAGTCAGTTTTATTTGCCAGTTCCTTCAAATGTACTTGACATAAAACGGAATCGAAATTACGTTCCACACTGTCCTATGCGTAGACATTGACAACAATAAAGTGCAATAAAAGTGCAACAATAAAGCCTGGCTATCGCGACTATTAATAAACTGTGATAAACGTGTGATAAACTCATCACACGAGTTTAGTCTGGCCAACCATCCGAGAGGCTGCGTTGATCAAATGCCTCTGTGTACTACTGGACTATGCTACAACCAATCAGACTACAACGTCATCACGCTAAAACCGCCTCAATCGTGCAGGCTAGATCAAAAGTTATGCCAGTAGTCTCCAAATCAAATAGTGACAATAATGTTAATCCAATCTTATAATTAAGACCACTAAGTCGACAATTATGGAAGTTTTTTTTGTAGTTTTTTTTTAGTAACTTTTTAGTATAAAAATAAATATTAGCTCATTATTTTCTTTAAAAATTTTGATTTCATGGTTGGAAATGTTAAATAAATTGTTTTATTTATTAACTATCACATGGTTAAGATATACCAGCTTTATGAGCATAAAAAAGTAAAAAAATGTGGTAAAAGCTTCAGTTACAGTTGATTTGATATTAAGTAATATCATCCAGAAGATAGATAAAAAAAAATACAGAAAGTTTCAAACAACTGTTTTTTTAACCATATGTCATGATTTCATGTCTGCCCAACCATACAGGACATCTCATTCTTGTTTTTGCATCTGCTTCACAGATATGCAGAGTATGAAAGGACAAGAAACGCCTGCACTGATACTACACAGCCTGCAATATCACAGTTCATCCAGTCTCGTCCTCTGGAAGCATATTCAGCAAATCATCCCAAACAGAAGTCCATAACCAATGCTATTGTTACAGATCTTGTGATTGGATGTAGCATGCCCCTTTCAATGACGGAAAATAAACATTTCAGGCACTTCATGTCTGTGGTCGACTCCAAATACCAGCCTATCTGCCGCAGAACAATAACTTCAACAATAGAATCACTTGTTGCAGACATGCAAGAAAAGATCAAAGTGATTCTTGCTGGTGTAGACCATGTGTCGGTTACCATAGACATTTGGTCAGATAGGAGGATGCGCGGCTTTTTGGGAGTCACTGGCCATGTCTTAACAACCTCAGAAGGAGTCATGCTGAAGTCATACCTGCTGGCATGCAGCAGATTCAAGGGATCTCACACAGGAGAGCGCATTGCTGAAGCCTTTGATTCCCTGTGTGAGGATTATGGCATTCGGAAAAAACTCGACTTCATAATCTGTGATAATGCTGCGAATATGAAGCGAGCATTTTCAGTCTGTTTTCCGAAGGATCAAGATGACGAAGTAACCGATGATGACAATCTGGATGATGAAGAATTGTGGGAAGACCTCTCCAGAGGTGACTGGGAGACTGTGGACCGCACAATCAACAGAGGAAGCCCTAAACGTCAGCAATGCTTTGCGCATACTCTGCAGTTAGCTGTTGGTGATGGTCTCAAGGATGCACGGATCATGAACAGTTCCTTTGCAAAATGCTCCAAGCTTAGCTCTCTCTTGCATACATCCAGCACCTTTAAAGATGCGTTTGAGGAGAAGTTTGATCAGCGAGGGATACCCGCTGCTGTAAACACACGGTGGAATTCAACTTTCCGACAAGTCAAGGCAGTGCTCTCATTCAGTCACCAGGACTTGTGCAGTGTTGTTCAGAACACGGGACACAGTGAGCTGGTCTTCTCAATTAGGGAGTGGAACTTGATGAAGGAACTTTGTGATGTGCTACAGCCATTTGCAGAGGCCACTGATCTTACTCAGGGAGAGAAGATTGTGACGATTAGCTCTGTCCTCCCCTGTGTATTGTCTCTTAACCACCACTTGGAAAGACTCAAGCCGCAAGTGCGCTTCCTGGGAAGCATGATCCATAGCCTGCAATTCTCTTTGAAGAAACGGTTCCGGGGAATCTTCGTTAATGTGAAGATGTTGTCAGCTGCATCAGGGGAAGAGCTGCCATTTGCAGACCCAGTCTACATCAGGTCAGCTGTCCTGGACCCGGCTTTCTCCATGATGTGGCTTCAGCATGATGTGCTTGTCACCGATGATGTCAAGAATAACATTGTTGACATGGTAAAAGGTCAGTGGATTTTTTTTTTTTAACGTGATGTACACTTAGGCGTGTCACCATTATCAAATTATGGAAATGTAATTCAAAACAGTTATATGAGTATTATAATCCATTTTAGAGATGATTTTGCAAGCGTATCAAACTGTGGATGTTCAATTTTGAATAATGCTCATGAGATCTTACGCTTGCCCTTTTTTTTCTTTGTTTTAATTAGATCTGATTCTACGTGAGGTGCAACCTCACACAACATCCCAGAGTCCTGAATTCCTAGAGGAGGAAAGCGAAAGCCAGCAAGAAGACAGCACTGGCCTATTCTCAGGCTACAAAAAACGCCGCAAGCAGGACCCAACCACCAACCCAGAGACACAACTAAATAACTATTTTTCTCTTTGTTGTGGGCAGCCTTGTCTGTCCTTCTGGGACGCAAACAGGGCTGTCCTCCCTGCCCTTTTTCCTGTTGCAATGAAAGCTTTGTCAGTGCCAGCCTCAAGTTCCCCAGTGGAAAGAGTCTTCAGCCATGGTGGAATCATTATGAGACCCCATCGAGCTCGGCTTGCAGATAAGACCCTGTCTAATCTTCTATTTTGCAAATGCAATACCTTGTAAAAAGGGAATGACTGATGGATATACAGTGACTGAGTGAGTGAGTTAATTTGTGTCATTGTGAGTGAGTGAGTGAGTGAGTGAGTGAGTGAGTGAGTGAGTGAGTGAGTGAGTGAGTGAGTGAGTGAGTGAGTGAGTGAGTGAGTGAGAGTGTGTGAGTGTGTGTGAGTGTGTGAGTGAGAGAGAGAGGAGAAATGTAACAAAGTTTAATAATAATAAGCTATTTGTTTTAGCTGTTATTTGTTTCCTCATAAAAAGGGATTGACTTATGGATATACTGTTTGAGTGAGTGACAGAAAGCGTGTGAGAGAGAAATCTGCAAAGAAAAGAGCAAGAGAAATGTGACAGTTTAATCCTCTGTAAGTTAGTATTTGTTTTAGCTGTTATTGTTACTTTGTAAAAGTAAAAAAAAAGTAAAAGTTTGGGTTTCGATCTACAGATCACTTTTTCTGTCAATAAATACCAAATACTGACGATATCACTGTTTGTTTGAGTCTATGATGTATTTTACTGAACATGAGTATTTAGGATACAAATATTTTATTACAGGTTAGGCACATTAGCCAAGGATGATTACTTGATTTCTTATATATTGCCTTTCACTTTATTAAGATCAGATTCTGAAGCTAAAATTACAACAGTACGCCAAAGGTGACTTGACTTGGACTTGACTTGACCTATTACAGGACTTGACTTGACTTGACTTGACACAGCCTGTGACTTGACTTGACTTGACTTGCCCAAGAAAAAAATACTTGGGACTTACTTGAGACTTGCACATGTGTGACTTGGTCCCATGTCTGATATATATATATATATATATATATATATATATATATATATATATATATATATATATATATATATATATATAGCATATCCCCCTAGTAGGAGGTGGCTAGAGTCATTTCTGACTCTTTTTGGGAGATTGATTCAGAGGAGGGGTTTCCCAGCCCCCTCGCTCAACCCAACTGAGGTGTTGGTAGTCATTAGGTGACCAAACCCCTCAATTCCAACCCCTAATGCTGAACGCCAAGCAGGGAGGCAATGGGTACCAATGTTTAAGTCTTAGGTATGACTCGGCCGAGGCTTGAACCACAACCTCCCAGTCTCGGGGCGGGCGCCATACCCCCAAGGCCACCGAACTGGTATCCACCGAGCTGGTATCCACCGAGCTGGTATAAAAAATACCAGAAGACCACCAACAGAAATATACATTATCAATATAGTATCAAAACAGCTGTGTACATTTGTTTCCTTTACCATGTATAGTCATTTACAATTTTTCAGAGAAGAATAAGATTATTCACAGTAAATAGTTTCTCTATAATTTTAGAAGCAAAGAAATCAGGGAAAAATATTGTAAATTGTATATTTTGTTTTGTTTCTGGCAAAATTGTCCAGTCCTAATCCTAATATTTTTTTCCCATGGAAAAAAATAGTTTTGTGGGCACACACACAAAAAAATCTAAATACAACAAAAGGACAAAAACAAAAGTCAGGGGCAGCACGGTGGCGCAGTGGTTAGCGCTTGTGCGGCACAGTTCATGTCATGGGAACCTGTCGTGGGTTCAAATCCAGCTCCAGACTTTCTGTGCGGAGTTTGTATGTTCTCCCCGTGCTTGCGTGGGTTTCCTCCGGGCACTCCGGTTTCCTCCCACATTCCAAAGACATGCATTTCAAGTGAATTGGCCGGTCCAAATTGTCCCTAGGTGTGAATGAGCGAATGAGTTGTCTGTCCCTGTGTGCCCTGCGATTGGCTGGCAACCAGTTCAGGGTGTCCCCTGCCCACTGCCCGATGATTGCTGGGATAGGCTCCAGCCCCCCCGCGACCCTACTGAGGATAAGCGGTACGGCTAATGAGATGAGATGAGATGACAAAAGTCAGCTGTTTTGACTAAAAGTACCGTAAATTCCGGACTATAAGCCGCTACTTTTTCCCCAAACGTTCAACCCTGCGGCTTATTCAGTGATGCGGCCAATATATGTAATTTTTCTAACGGCCACCAGCGGCGCTCGAGTACAAAAGGTAAGATTTAGACCGGTGGAATATATGCGCCGAGGAAGACTGCAACTTCTTGGCTTGTGCATGAATTAAAATAGCGTAAACATACCCCCATCATGCAAAATGCAACAAGAAAGGCTCATCAAAAAAAATCCACCATCACCAACGGGTTCCGAAAAGCCAGTCTGCTGCGTGACGGAGAGGAGGGCACAGAATCAGGAGTGGATGGGAGCGTGGGACGACGTCTATATGGGAGCTGCTGGAAATGTGAATTTCCCTTCGGGGATGAACAAAGTATCTATCTATCTATCTATCTATCTATCTATCTATCTATATGACAAAGTTTCTTTCCGACACCGAGGAAGACGAATTTGATGGCTTCAATTCTAAGGAGGAAGATGAGGACGGTTTACCGTGATTTTTACAAGTACAGTATGTTTTTTTACCGGACCCGTTTACTAGGTTGCGAGCGTGTTGCTACCATTAACTGCCCGAATGAAAGTTATATTATTATTATTATTAAAGCTTTGAAAACTCTCTCGGTGTAAAGTCTTTCTTTGTAAATATGTGTAACCATGTATAATATGTATTTGCAACTGTATATTTTTGTAATGCATTTATTTTAGACACTTATTCTGATATGTTTTGCATGGGCGAATAAAAAAGAAGGGGCGGAACAAACGCGGGGTGACGGAAGTGGGGTAAAGGTGAGACCTGTTTGTGGACGCGGCGGACAATACTGGATATATATTTTTCCCACCCTTACCTTTTGAAATATACACTTTTTTCCTTGTCTTACTTTCAACGGGACCCAGACTCTTCAGGTCTGCATCAAACCTTAAATACCGGTATCATTTTTCGTTCATTTTGCCGGCCGTAATTTTTGGACTGTGTCCTTCAATGAAGGACATTCAGTTTCAATCGCGGGACTTAAAGTCGGGTTTGGGTTAATTTTGTGTTTGTGTTACATTTTTTTTATGTGGGTGCATGCGGCTTATATACAGGTGCGGCTTGTGTAAGTACAACATCGTTTTTCCTCTTAAAATGTGTTGGGTGCGGCTTATAATCAGGTGCGCTCTATAGTCCGGAATTGATGGTAAATATGGGACTGTAAATTCCAAAAGACCGAGACAAGCTTAGACCAAACCAGCCTATATTTAGCTTTTTTAGTTTAGAGCTAAACAGCTGACAGGAGAACCTTTCAGGGGGTCATCAACACAGCCCTGAAAATCCTCGGCTGCTATCTGCTCAGTCTGGAGGACATTGTGCTGCCCTGGCAGAACCTACAACTAAGAGCGCTCGTCTTGGGTTAGATGTCGAAGTGTTCTTGGGCAAGACACTGAATCCCTAATGCCCCTGATAGCAGGTAATTTCCTTGCATGACTGACGCTGCTATCGGTTAGTTAGTGTGTAAAAGGGAAAAGTGTGAAGCACATTGTAAAGCGCTTTGAGTGGTCTTCATTGATTTGAAAAGCGCTATATAAATGCAGAGCATTTACCTGAGAGATTTGGTCTAATTTAATTGTCCAATTTTTAGTAAAAAAAATCAATTATTTTAGGGTAAAACAAGTTTTTTAATCTGTACTAAATGTTAAGAGACAATTTCATTTTAAATGCTTCTTGTGTCTTCTGGAGTTGGCGTTGAGAACCACGTGTTGCAGAAAAATAAGGCTCTTTATAAGATGAAATACCCAAAACTTATAAAAGGAGGACAAAATATGAATCGTGACACTTGTGGTGTGGATGGTGGACAACACTTTCCCTGTCCCTGGAGAAGGAGGAGGAAATGTCAACTCAGCGGGAAGTTTCTCAAAACAGACCAATCTCCTTATTTCCTGTCCGCTGAGATTCTTTCAAGCAGCAAGTTATGCTTATAAAAGTCCACTTGCGCTCTCTCCTGACAAAACCTGACCTAATTTTTTTACCTGCATTTTTGATGCTCCGCCAAGAGTAAATAGGTAATGTTTGAATGACTGTGTTGGATTATACAAAGACTACAATGGCCTTGATCAAGGAACTCTCATGAACTTGTTTTTGAAAATAATAACTTCATCAGGGCCATGCAAATTTAAACGTACAATGTCAAATCGACTCTCTGGAATCCCACAGAGTCGAACTGAATTAAATTGTTAACTGAATGATTTCTCCTTGAATCATTTTGCATGCCAACTTTCAGGAAAACAGTCTAAAATTTCAATTTTTAATTTATTATAGAGAAAAAAGTGCCATTTGAAGTACTGAACTCTTAGACCACTCTCTACAATTCCATTTTAAAGTGACAGTGTGTGATAACTCCTCACAAGAGGTCGACGTATCGAACTTTACCAAATTCAGAAGCCTACTTTTATATTTTTTTGCGTGAGCAAGGATGAATTTGCACTAATACCATCCCAAAACTGGAAGCTTAACAGACAGGGAAACTTTGTCACTAATGTAACTTATTTTTTGAGTGGAGAGTCTTATAAAAATGTAAAACAAAAACATTGAATATTTTCACATGCTCTGCGAGAAAATGGCAACGTTCCCAATTCCTTGCTTTTATTGAGCATTACTCAAAGATTGATTTATTTGGTCTTTTTCTTTTGTTATTACGACGGCTTGTAAGAAGATTTTGCCAAGCGCTTAAGCTGCATATTTATTACACTTTGGAATTTTTCCAGGCGATTCATCAATTGTGCTGTAGTCGGGTAACTTTGCGGGCCAGCTCGAGCTCATAATTGTTATTTCTCAACTTGCTTGTTAATCTTAAGGATTACTGTTTGACTTTTTTGACAAACTCCTGAGCCAATTGGCCAAAGTTGACATTCCGTAGATGCCTGAAACGCTTCATACGCGTTTTATCACATTTGCCTCTTCGTTCTTTTTCGGCTGAAAAAAATTCAGAGGGGGGGTTCTGGAGGGGCAATGAGATTGTGCAGGGGGTGACAAAGCAGAATATTCCTTTCCCTCATTGGGCTGAGGGTGCTGATGCAGCACTGATATTGGTACATACGCTATGTAGAAACACAGTTCTAACTGAACAAAATATGAAGAAAACAATGCAGGATATGTTGGGATACTAACTAGTTATAAATGGACAAAACATGAAAAGAAGGCGACACTGGAAACCTTCCCACATGTGAACAGAGAATCAACTAGTGTTGTGTGCGGTGCAGGACCACCAGGTTCCGCAGTAGTCTAGTCCCCCTGGCCATTAGACTGTTAAATGGTCAATCTAACATATAGTTAACCTAAATCTAAACGGCTGCTAATCTGACTTTTTGCACTACTGGCAGTTCTTTATAGCTTGCCACTCCTTGCACTCCTTGCACATTTGCTCTCTGCACTATTGTACTTACAGCGTTATTGTTACAGTGTTACTGTTACTGTTTACCTGACTTGTTAACCTGACTGCCCATTTTGCACATCTGGTTAGCTACTCCTCTTGCACTATCGGCATTATGGTAAAATACTATACGTAGCCATAATACAATACAACTTTTACTTATATCTGTACATACGAGGAAACTGTGCGGGTCAGATGTATCGACATTTCGTTCTGTATACACGTGTACTAGAATGACAATAAAGTAGATCTGAATCTGAATCTGAATCTGAACTAGAGGGTCTCCAACTTTGTGGCCACAGGCATTAGGGTCCCCCCTAAGGACAGATAATATGCCCATGGTTTTGTTCATTGTGATTTTCTGGTAAAATGATTTTCTAAGTGGCTGACTGAGTCTATCTTACCCTACTTCCAACAATTAAGCTGGTGACAACACAGTAATAACATCATTTTAACATGATATATTTTCATTAGATCAAGCTGGGTGTTATTAGCTCTAACTAGTTATAAAAAGTAGCTCTCAGCCTGAAAAAATGTTGGAGACGCATGAACTAGAGGGTCGTGACTACAAGTCAAGGAAATAAAGTATAATGCTGGACAATTGACTAGTGCTGACAGAACAAATCATAAAAGAAAGACGACACAACGGACTCTCCCACACATGAACAGAGCAACAAATCAAATATGACTAAGACCATGAAATATAATGCTCTAACATTAACTCTTTCTTAACAAAACCTTACAGAAAGACGATGAAGGACAATTAACCCCATGTCATTATCAATGTGAGTTTTAAAAACTAATCTTTTTATTGGCTCAAGAACAAAACATTTTCTCAAATGTGCCGTTTTTTTGTTATTTGTTCTCAGGCCTTGGGGGGGAGATTCACTATTTTTAAGCATGGACAATGTCCAGACTACATTGGAGAACATATCAAAGCTTATAAGCATTAGCTCCTGCTGTCTACAGTGAAGAAAATACCTTCGGAATTCGTCTTGATCAAGGCTTATTTCTCTCCTCACCGCCCCCTTTCCATTTACAAAATGATGACAAGATGGTAGTCGCCTTGTAACCATGTTGTCATGGTAACTAATGCCACAATTGGTCATATGTCGGGCAGTGGGACAAATACATTGAGAAAATCAACCTGAAAAGAGGATCGTTTAAAAAAATCTTCATAAAAAAAAGATTTACACTTTCCTTAAGAGGGTTGGGGGGAAGGGTTAATCAATATATTGCACAGTTGAGTTGTACTAACTAAATGGCGCTTGCTGGTAATATTTTTCTTCATGCTAGTCCCTAAAAAACAACTGCTAATGTTAAAAAATATATATCTCAAAATCTAAAAAGAGTTACTATTTCTGAAGAGGTGATTATCAATATATTGCCATAAATCAGCAGACTTGAGTTGTACCTAGCTGCTTTTGCTAGTCTTCAGGCTGCCTGCTAAAGCTAGCCAACACGTCCATGAAGCTAATTGCTAATGTAAGAAAATATTTACAAGTTTTTGATAAGGGCATAATCAATTTATTGCCATATATCAGCACAGTTAATTTGCACCTACTGAAGGTTGTTAGCTGCTAAAGCTTGTCTTCAGGCTTTTTGATGAGGATAACAAAACATAGCAAGGATAGCAGATATTTTTAGCTGGGATAATCAATATACAGTATGACTATAAATCAGAACAGTAGAGTTGTGCCTACTGAAGGGTGATAGCTGCTAATTCTAGTCTTCATGGTAGTCACTAAAGCTAACAAACATGTCAGTGAAGCTATGTTGTTGGGTGTTGGGTTTCCCTTAACCACACAGGTTGTAGGGGCACAATTTCCTGGGGTGTGTCTAGGGCAAGATCAACCTGGTGGCGCCCATCCCTCAAATGTTTCCACCCGGTCTAGAACCGCAAACCTTTTGCGTGTTAGGAGAATGTGCTAACCACTGCACTACAGAAACAACAAAAAAGAAACATTTTAAAACATTTTTTTTTTTTAAGAGAATTTGATTTTTTAATAGGATTAATCAACATACAGTTTGTTGCCATATACCTAGTGGAGCGCGCGAGCTGCCATTGCTAGTTCTTATGGTAGCAACAAAAGCTAGCCAAGACTTATAAAAAGCAGCATTAGCTCAGGAGGTAGAGCACTCATCTTTGGATCAAGAGGTTGCAGGTTCGATTCCTGGCTTCTCCATGTTATATGTCGAAGTGTTCTTGGGCAAGACAAGAATCACACTGCATTGGGAGGTCTTCATTGACTTATAACATGCTATTTAAATGCAGACCTTTTACATAAAGCTAATCATTGATGTTTAAGAAAAAACAACTTTATTACGTGGGGATAACCAATATATTGCTGTAAATAAATGAAAGGTGGTAATGTTAGTCTTCATGCTATTTGTTAAGGGTAGCAAATGTGTACGTGAAGCTAAACACTGATGTTAAAATAAAATGATTCACTACTTTAAAATCAGAAACACAGTAAGAGCATTCCCAAAGCAACCCAATTCATGTATGAATCTGAAAATGCGCTTAGAGCAGAGATGGGCAAACTATGGCCCGCAGGCCACATGCTGCCTTTCAGGCTTTTTTATCCAGCCCGCCAAAAGAAAAAGGTCAAGATAACAATGACAATGTATATAACAGTACACAAAGTAGTACTTGTCAAAAAAAGTTTTTGGGAAGTGTCCTTGGGCAGGCACTGAATCCCTAATGCCCCCAATAAGCAGGTTGGCGCCTTGCATGGCTGCATGGCCGCTATTTGTGTGTGAGTGTGTGTGTGTGAATGGGTAAGTGTGAAGCACATTGTAAAGCGCTTTAGAAAGTCTTCATTGACTTGAAAAGCGCTATATAAATGCAGACCATTCACCATTTTGGGTGCCAATTTTGTCACAATTGTCCCTTTGGTTGTCTACAAAAAATACAACTACAGTAAATAAAAATACTAAATAAATACCACAAAAATACTACTATATAAACACTACAAAACACAACTACATCAATACTATACTAATGGAAATATTATGACAGAAATACTATGAAAATACTGCTAAAGAAATATTATGACAGCAATACTACAAAAATACAACTACCGTAATACTACAAAAATATTACATTTATACTACAAAATTCCTTCTATGGAAATACAACAAAATACCACTACAGTAATACTATACCACAAAAACATTACAACATAAATGTGCTGACAGAACTACTATAAAAAAGCTACTATAAACATATTATAACAGAAATACTACAAAAATACAAAAACAGCAATACCAAAAAAATACTAAAGGTAAGCTACCAAATTCTACAATTGCAATACTACCAAACACTTCATGAAAACTACAAAAATACTACAACAGAATTATTACGCCAGAAATACTACGGAAAGGCTACTAAAGAAATATTAAGACAGAAATACTTCAAAAACACAACTACTGTAATACTGAAAAAATACTACATGTATACTACAAAATCATCTGCAATGGAAATACTATGAAGTATACGACATACATACCACACGAATACCCAAAAATACAAGTACATCAATACTACAAAAATAAATATCAAATTTGCCGAGTAAAACACGGACATAATATATTATTTTGCTGTAATTTTGAGCGTTTTAAAAGCAATTCTGCGAACTATTTGATTTAAATAAAAAATCAAGGATTATGACATGTAGATTTCGGCATGTAAATTATTTCATAAATGCAAAAATTTATTGAGTTCTCCAAGATTGGCTACCTGGCCAAATGTATTAACCCAATGCGGCCCGTGACTCCAAATAGTTGCACATCCCTGGCTTAGAAGAATGCAACCAGCGTTCTTAAGGACAAACTCGTCTGCTTTTAATAAGGTAACATGGTCACCGCCCAAGCTTTTTGATGTTTGGCTAGCCGCCATCTGCGCTGCTAAGGTTCAGCTCAGCTTCACAGCCGGGAGCGCTTCCTGATCGTTTGGTTGCGGGTATAAAATGGGAAAAGCTTGCCAAGTGGTCTTTCCGCCGCGCTTTGCTAACGACCAATCAATTCTTAGAAGGTCAGCGGGCTCCAGTGATGAAGATCAATATCCACTTTTTATTATTACACTCGCATCAGTCATGTTTTACATCCAGTGGGGGTTTTTCATATACTTTAGACAAAGAATTACAGTAAATAACGATTGTTTTAGGAAATTGTAAGTACAAATACATACATATATAATGACTTAAATTTTAAAATAAATAACTTTCCGAGTATAGGTTAAAAATAATACCAAAAATATAATAATTGAAACCCCATTGAGGGAATGATTAATCCTCTTTATGATTTCTTGTACAGTGAGCAGATATTTTTACAAGTTTTAAATATTTTTGTTGTATTTTAAACTGTATTTTTATTGCATTGTGTGATTTTAAGCTATATTCTAAATTGTTTGAAGAACAATTTTTATTAGAATAAGAAGAGAAAATGTATTTACTATATGTTTTCAAGTAAAATTGAAAATACATAAAAGAATGTGTAAAATTATCTGACACTATAACTTTTCTCCCTTGGAGTTTAAAATCTTTTTTAAAACAGATTATGAGCATGACCTCTAAAGTGGACTAACAATGGTGGTATTAATTTAATATATACACTGCAGAGAAAAATATAAATCTTCTGTTTTATTGGCAGATAATTTGACTCCTTTTTCTTATTTATGTTCCTATATTACTAGAAAAAAATATATACTACTCTGAATTTAAGAAATATAATTCTAGAAATAAACCATATTATCTATCATCTATCTATCTATCTATCTATCTATCTATCTATCTATCTATCTATCTATCTATCTATCTATCTATCTATCTATCTATCTATCTATCTATCTATCTATCTATCTATCTACCTTGGTCATATCCCTCAAGAGGGGTGACTGACAGCAAGACAAACACATACAATAACAAAGAAAATAAAGGGGGAAAAAAATAGCAAAAAAAAAACACACACACAAAAAATTTTTGGACCATGGCCATCCCAATTGCCCAAACACCCAAACAAGTTAGGCACCTCGGCACCTAAGTTGGTCATGCTTTCGTCCCTCCAGATGAAATGGGACACCAGAAAGCGGCCATGTCACTCGGGTCAGGATGACACAACACACTCTTTTGTTCAACACCAGGGCCCGAGACCTTTCACTGGTTTACCCCGGCCGCATCATACGGGTGCCTAGCCCATCCTTAAGAACGCATACACAATCCCACTATCCTTTCACAACACCTCTCCACTCCTTCCTATCACCAACAAGAGCTCGAGCTTCCATTTTATTTAGATCTCTTTCCTGCAGTGCACTCATAACACCATCCATCCACGTCAATCGCGGCCTTCCTCTTGGTCTCCTTCCATTGACTTCTGCTCTGTAGAAACCAGAATATAACGTGATAAAAATACGCCCACAATTACGAAGCAAATATTTTGGAAATGTACACATACTTTTAAAGATGATCATTTTATCTTTCTGTTTTGTTGTATTTTTTGTCTTTTTTTTTTGTTAAAAATAAATGTGCATGGATCAGTTATATAATAATAACAGAGTAACAACATGGTAAAAACATGATAACTTATTTTAAGGAATACATAGCAAATTGGTGGCCCTTTTCGCTAAATAGTGACAAAAAAGCAGCTCTCAGCTTCAAAAAGGTTGGTGACCCCTTGTCTAAACTGATTCATTTACGTTCTGGACTTAAAACTGAGGTAGGAAATTTGAAGGAGCGCCTAGTAATCTGGTGTGCCTTATAGACCAGAAAAATACCGTGGATAAAGTTAGAAATGCATCATTACTATGTAACCTGTAACCATTTACGTATGAAGAAATTCAATTGAGTGGTAAAACTAGATTTCATAATGTTACCTTATCTTCTATGAAATACTTCCTTTTAAAATCATTTTTAAATTACTTTTTTTCCACCCAACCCTTGCTCTTACAGTAGTTTTAATTCCATGTGCCTTATATATGAGCAAATATTTTACAAAGGACTATTTTTTGAGGTACGCCTTAGAATCCGGTGCACCTTAGAATGCAGAACATACAGGAAACAGTATATATTCTTTTAAATGAAACTCGTCTCTCTCTTCTTTCCATTACATGTCAAACCCAACATACCTCACAGTACACATCATTAGCAACACCACAGTAGATAAGTTGCATCAACAACACGCCAAAATTTTCATGGCAAACTGGTTCCAACGAGGGAAGCCCATCAGGTGACAAGTTGCGTGTCCTTGAAACGGGAATGATTTTAAACGTAAATGGAGCAGGAATCCTTCCTTTGATGCGTACACTGACATTGACAGGTAAAATCGTGTTTGACATACACTTACTCACTGCCATTGGGTGACTAACGGCGTCATTGGCAGTGAATTAGTAAGAATGAAAATTATGTCACTGTGCTGAATGCTAAGAAACTCATGCACACGTTAAAACTTCACCAAACCAAAATATTTTCTCGCTAGAACATTCGTGGAACTTTACTCCCTGTTAACATACAACAGCTGCAATAATAACCATTAATTTCCATTCCAGCATGTTCCGGATTCCGTCGAGCTTGCCGTCCTGCAACATTCCCCAAAACGTTCTTGTCTTTGACCAGGACAAGGAAACTCAGTTGCTCGACCCAACCAAGACAACAAAGTCCAAATTGTGTACGCTTGAGTTGCTTTTTTTTTGCAATAGTGCTGCAGGGGGAAATGTGCTGCCAAAAAGCAAGGAGGGGGGAGGTGTCTCTATGCATTGGAATGACAAGGGGGGGACTTGAGGACATTTCAGAGGAGCATTCAATGATTCATATAAAATACTACTACAATGTCAAGCTGTATTGTCACTATTAAGAGTACCGTATAAGTGTCCAGTGTGATTGACATGTCCACCATCTACATACATGCGCAAATGTAAACAGATGCGTTCACTGTCCCTTGAAATTGACAGTGCTTTTCGCATTCATAATGAGGAAAAGGGGCAAAAAGTCGTCACAAAGGTATAACAGTAGAATAATCCATAACAACGCTTAAATATTTACACATTAACTTAATTTAACTTTAAAAAATAAAAGAAGGAAAAGTATTTACCTCAAGAAGCTTCCCGCCGTTCAAACGCGTCGTTCGTGTCGCTCCGTTGTCGTCTCCCGGAGTGAATTAGAGGTGATGCGGTATCGGAATTGAAGCTATGGGTGTTGTAAAAAGTGAATATTATGTAAGTGGGAGGGAAAATGTCTCTCGTCCACCGCCGGTACCGCTGCCGATGCTTCTGTCGAGGGATCCACTGCTGTCCTGCCAGCATCGCGCTGCCTCCACCGGGGAGCAAAGCAGCCAATCAGGGAAGGAATTGGCTGAGCAAGGCCCTGTGGGTAATTGAGTCTCGAGACAAAATAGAAACCTGGTAATGGAAGATTGTTTAAAAAAAGTCTCCCGGTTCAATCGTAAGCATAAGACATTTTAAGTGTTTAGTTCTTACCACATTCTAGAGGAATGATATGTCGGTATTATTTTGTTGTTCAGGATAATTGAATACAAATGACATATAATTGTTTAAGAAGATTCATGTAAACAGATCATTGAGCAAATGTAAGTTATTATAGTTGTATTTAATGTATTCAATATATAATCAACCTTTTTTGGGGAAAAATAAACAATTATTTATTGTTTATTATTGTTATTTATCGATTAAAATAATGCACAGAATTTGTCTTGATAAATAATTTCATTATAATCAATCTACCAAAGATGTATTAGCATTGTTTCATGTTATCAAGTATAACAAATAATCTAAACACGTTATGGGATAAACAAAAGCACTGAATAAGAAAGAGCATGAACAGAATTTTCGGTTAAACAATAGCTAAACTGCAAAAGAAAATCTTATTTTGTTATCAAATAAATATTCGAAATTAATATTTTAAAATGGTGAATGGTCAATGATCTGCATTTATCTAGCGCTTTTCAAGTCAACGAAGACCTTCCAAAGCACTTCACAATGTGCTTTACACTTACCCATTCACACACACACTCACACACCAATAGTAGCTATGCAGCAATGCAAGGCGCCGACCTGCTTATTGGGGGCATTAGGGATTCAGTGTCTTTCCCAAGGACACTTCGACATATGAATACTAAAAAGAAGGGGGCCAAGTGCAGAGCCCTGTGGAACACCAACGGTAACTTAAAAATGTTCAGTGGTCATATTGCCGTAGTTAACACATTGCATCCTTCCTGAGACGTAGGACCCAAACCACAAGAGTATGGTTCCTGAGATACGAAATGTTCTTGATTGAAGTGAGGAGAAAACATCTACCGTAACTTCACGACCATAAGGCGTAAGTCTCAGATTTTCTATAAATTGTGCGGCGCGCCCTAACGTGTGGTGTGCCCTATGTATGCGTTAAATACAAAATAGAACCAGAGACTGCTTCTTTTAACACTGTGCGCCCTATAGTTGTGAAAATACGTCTCCAACGTGGTGCGCAGCTGAGGTGCCAGTGGACCTATTGTGAAAATAGATCACCAGTGCTGGGTGAGGGTCATTGTGATTTTCTAGTAAAATAAGTTTTAGTGGTTGACTGAGTCCGTTTACTGTAACCCTACTTCCTCTGGTAATAGCGTACTACAACATATTGATAACGTAGTGCGTTGCTTTTAGGAAAGTCACATCAAACTAGGTCCTCTTTGCGCGAATCAATTACAAAAAGTAGCTCTTAGCTTGAAAAAGGTTGGATACCCTTGATATATACAACAAATATCTAATTTTTTAACAGGTTTTCACATTCCCCTAAGCGAGTGCTGTTATCGTGCCTCTGGACTCTTTCCTGAAACACAAATGGGACCGCCGCCTCTGACAGTTGCACACAAATGTTGTGGGGCTAAATTTAGACGGAGACTCCAGCATTTCCTTGCATATTTGAGACTTTTTTATCATGGTTCTGTAAGAGAGTGGCGACAGTGGTGAACAATGAATGCTAAAAAGGGTGGGATGACCTGAAAGAATGGACTGGCTATTGTTTTTTGTTTTTACAGGATAAAATAAGGGAAACATAATCACTTTTTACTGTAATAACAGCACAAACAGATGTAATTTGAAGACGGCTTCATTTCCGTAGTTGTTTATTTTAAAAAAGCTGAATAAAAAGCAAATGCCGATTACGATCCTGCATTCTTGATATCGATACCAGATTCCAATATGACTAATACAGAAAATGTCAAAGCATAAAGAATAGTCACTTCTAAACTAATTTACTTGTGTTGTTAAGTATTAAAAAAGCTGTAAAAAGCAGCCCATTATTTTAAGGGCTGTGCTGATGACTCACTGGGAGGTTTCACGTGAGTAATGTCCTCCAGACTGGGAAGAGAGCAGCCCATGATTTTGTGGAATGTGTTGATGACTTTCTGCAATGTTCTCCTGTTGGCAATATAATGTAAACTGGGCAGACAACATTCACTGATTTCCTGGCCTTTGTTGATGACTCTCTGTAAGCCTTACAGTGTAAGGTTTTCCCGTTGGCAATGTACTACAGAATGGGCAGAGAGCAGCCCATGCTTTCTGGGATGTGTTGATGACTCTTTGTAAGGTTCTCCTGTTGCCAATGTACTACATAAAGGGCAGAAAGTAGCGGATGATTTTCTGGGCTGTGCTCATACATTTCTGTAAGATTTACCTGTCTACAATGTCTTCCAGACTGGGCAGAGAGAATACCATGATTTGTTGGGCTTTGTTGATGACTCTCTCTAAGGTTCTTCTGTCATGAATGTCCTTCAGACTGGGCAGTGAGTAGGTGATGATATTCTGGACTGTATGGATGACGCTGGGTAAGGTTCTTCTGTCGACAAAGTCCTCCAGACTAAGGAGAGAGCAGCCCATCATTTCCCAGGCTAGTTTGATGACTCTCTGTAATGTTCTCCTGTCAGCAATGTACTACAAACTACAGGGAGTGCAGAATTATTAGGCAAATGAGTATTTTGACCACATCATCCTCTTTATGCATGTTGTCTTACTCCAAGCTGTATAGGCTCGAAAGCCTACTACCAATTAAGCATATCAGGTGATGTGCATCTCTGTAATGAGAAGGGGTGTGGTCTAATGACATCAACACCCTATATCAGGTGTGCATAATTATTAGGCAACTTCCTTTCCTTTGGCAAAATGGGTCAGAAGAGGGACTTGACAGGCTCTGAAAAGTCAAAAATAGTGAGATATCTTGCAGAGGGATGCAGCACTCTTAAAATTGCCAAGCTTCTGAAGCGTGATCATCGAACAATCAAGCGTTACATTCAAAATAGTCAACAGGGTCGCAAGAAGCGTGTAGAAAAACCAAGGCGCAAAATAACTGCCCGTGAACTGAGAAAAGTCAAGCGTACAGCTGCCAAGATGCCACTTGCCACCAGTTTTGCCATATTTCAGAGCTGCAACATCACTGGAGTGCCCAAAAGCACAAGGTGTGCAATACTCAGAGACATGGCCAAGGTAAGAAAGGCTGAAAAACGACCACCACTGAACAAGACACACAAGCTGAAACGTCAAGACTGGGCCAGGAAAAATCTCAAGACGGATTTTTCTAAGGTTTTATGGACTGATGAAATGAGAGTGAGTCTTGATGGGCCAGATGGATGGGCCCGTGGCTGGATCGGTAAAGGGCAGAGAGCTCCAGTCCGCCTCAGACGCCAGCAAGGTGGAGGTGGGGTACTGGTATGGGCTGGTATCATCAAAGATGAGCTTGTGGGGCCTTTTCGGGTTGAGGATGGACTCAAGCTCAACTCCCAGTCCTACTGCCAGTTTCTGGAAGACACCTTCTTCAAGCAGTGGTACAGGAAGAAGTCCGCATCCTTCAAGAAAAACATGATTTTCATGCAGGAAAACGCTCCATCACACGCATCCAAGTACTCCACAGCGTGGCTGGCAAGAAAGGGTCTAAAAGAAGAAAAACTAATGACATGGCCTCCTTGTTCACCTGATCTGAACCCCATAGAGAACCTGTGGTCCCTCATCAAATGTGAGATTTACAAGGAGGGAAAACAGTACACCTCTCTGAACAGTGTCTGGGAGGCTGTGGTTGTTGCTGCACGCAATGTTGATCGTGAACAGATCAAAGCACTGACAGAATCCATGGATGGCAGGCTTTTGAGTGTCCTTGCAAAGAAAGGTGGCTATATTGGTCACTGATTTGTTTTTGTTTTGTTTTTGAATGTCAGAAATGTATATTTGTGAATGTTGAGCTGTTATATTGGTTTCCCTGATGAAAATAAATAATTGAAATGGGTATACATTTGTTTTTTGTTAAGTTGCCTAATAATTATGCACAGTAATAGTCACCTGCACACACAGATATCCTCCTAAAATAGCTAAAACTAAAAAAGCCCCACTCCAACTTCCAAAATATTCAGCTTTGATATTAATGAGACTTTTGGGTTCATTAAGAACATGGTTGTTGTTCAATAATAAAATTCATCCTCAAAAATACAACTTGCCTAATAATTCTGCACTCCCTGTAGGCTGAGAGAAGCCGATGATTCCTGTGTTGTGACTCTCAGTAAGGTTCTACTGATGTCCCCCAGGCTGGGCAGAGAGCAGCCCATGGTGTTCTGGGCTGTGTTGATGACTTTGCAAGGTTCTTTTGTCAGTAAATGTCCTTCAGAGTGGAAAGATGGCAGCCTATGGTTTTCTGGGCTGTTTTGATAACTCTCTGTAAGGTTCTCTTGTCGGGCAATGTTCTCCAGACTTGACAAAGAGCAGCTAATGACTTTCTGTATTATATTGATGATTTTATGTAAGGTTCTGCTGTTGGCAATATTCTGCAGACTGGGCAGACAGGAACCCATGATTTTATCGACTTTGTTGATGACTCCCTGAATGGTTCTCTCTTCAGAATGAACCTGCAGACTGAGCAGAGAGAAGCCGATGAATTCCTGGGCTGTATGGATGACTCTCTTTAAGCTTCTCCTGTTGGTGATGTGTTCAAGCCTGGGCAGTTGGCAGCCCATGATTTCCTGGGCTGTGTCAATGACTCTCTGTCCTGTCTGCTTGAATCAGGCACCATTTTTACTGATTAATGCCAAATAAGGTGCGGATAAAACAATATGCCAAAATCACATTCAGAAACACTGTGTGAATTTTTATGATGATTTGTTTATCATAGGAGGTCCCCACCCGTTTTCTGTTATATTCAAATGTCTCTGTTGTGAGGCAAACAACCTATTTTGCATAATCAATGCCAAGTTCAACTTGGGCGTTACGCCTCTTCAAAGCAGGTTATTTCTATTACACGTTTCAGGGCTGAGTTGAACAAAGTGCCTTGCAGACGCCACTCGAGACATCCGCCCGACTAACAGGCCAATTAAAAGGTTAGTGGCGCATTGCGGGTAAATTACGGTCATTATGTGTTGTTCAATTAAACAAGGGGGTTAAGAAAGATTATAAACTGTTGGTACTTGTTGACACAATAGAATACTTTTGAAAATGTCAAATGTGGGTGGAAGACAATGTAAAGGATTTAGACAATAACAGTTAAATTCAAAGGGACAGAGTGTATTGTTTATTCCTTGGTTAAAAGAAAAAAAACTTTCTTGATTTAAGAAATAAGCAAAATACATAAACCATAATATAAACAAAAATTTCATAAAATATTGGCATATCGAGAAATTTGTGTGTATTTGGCACAACATGAGCCTCACCTAGAGTGACCTGAAATCATTGTGGGCCATCTTACTGCTACGGGTACCCTAAATAAACAAAAACCTTGCAAAAGGCTGGGCAACAAATTAGAAGAAAATGGTGTGTTTTGGTCACTGAGTATCCGAGTTTGTATTTTTCCTTGTGCTTTGTAGAACTAATTTTCGGTTGCACGACACAATACAACGACGTCTAGTGGTCAAATTACACTCACTGTCCCTTTAAGTACATTATGGAAAAATGATGACTATAATATTGTTCATAATTTTGAGAAAGTAAATTAAAAATCAAGTCATTTTTAGTATTTGTATTTAAATTTACACCTTACTAGTAATTTAAATTCATAAAAAATATGATAGGCATGCATTACATTTTCTTTTCAAATAAATAAATAATTGATCTGGTTTTTATGTATTTTCACAGAATGGTAGAATCATTTACATTTTAACTTTTTAAACCAGTTGAACTATTAAAATTTATTTTAAATAATCTACTTCTCTGTTAGATCACATTTAAATTAAAAAAATGATAATTCTAATTAAAATTCATGAAAATGTCAAATGCAAATGTGCAGATGCATTCATTTTAAAAGTAAAACAAATTTTTTAAACTTCTTTTTATATTTTAGGAAAATAATACATTTTTTTGATCTTTTAGGTGCAAGCCTCAATATATTTACATTTAAATATTTTAGGGGAGTTATAACCTGATTATTGTATAAAATATAGCCCAGGTTCATTTTTTGTGTATTAAACATTTACAAAACGTTTCAAGAATTTGAAAAAAAGTTATTAATGATGTATAATATAATAAAAAAAAACAGCGATCATTGATTTTCAATTTTTTAAACTATACAGTACTAGAATAATCTGTATTATCTCTACCAATTTGTCGTCTATTGCTCCCCAATGGTCAGTTGGGAATATTGCAGTGTCATGCGTCACTTCCGTCGATTAGGAGAGAGGTCATAACAAACATGGCGGCCCGCAGAAAAACAACGGTGGTGCTGAAAGCTGTGAAGAAAATTGCCGTTAGTTTTTGTCCATTCGAATCCAACGTCCGGTCCACGCGGTAAGACGTGTGTGAGTGGACTGACTGCGTCTTGTGCCGTGTTTCAATATTGTAAGTGATAACTTTAACGTTTCGCCAAGGAGTTGCTGTGTTAGCATGTTGCTAATTAGCCGCATATATCCTAACAACGATCTATCACTATTTTAGTGCATATGCAAACTAAATCGTTTTAAATGGGTGTAAACTTCTCGCCGATTTGTTTGGCTGAATATCTGCTAACTATTGAGCTTAGTTACCGCCTGAAAACCTTTATTAATCATTTATCAAACACCGCGTTTGTTTAAATGTGCTATTATCATGTGCTTGAGTCTGAAATATGTTTTGATTTCCTCCCGTAGGGAATTCCTTTTCTGGGTAGGCTCCGAGAAGGCCAGATCGACCAATTTAAACTGCGAGGTGACATCCACAGTAAAACACAATAAATCGGAACCTCTTGTGGATGTCACTTATGGTAAGTGCGGATAATATAAATGACCGATTTCTTCAACTCGAGCAGAAAAAAAAGAAACATGAAAATGATTACAAAAGATGGCAACAAAGCACAACTTTTATTTAAGTGGAGCTCCTCAGCAGTTTGGCATGGTTTGCTTAGTATCAAGAGGCCACTAGATGGCAGCACAGAGATGAAGAGTGTGAGAAACAAGAGACAAAAAGACCAATAGCGAGGAAGGGGGAAAAGAAAGAGAACAAAATCCAAAGAGCAATAGAGGAAGAGAAAATGGAAGAACGGGAAAGCAAAAGAGAGAGAAAAGGAAGAGAGAGCAAAATAAGGTAAAAAGACAAAGTCGAACAAAGAAAAAGAGAGACTGAGCAACTGAAAGAGATAGGGAGGAAGAGATAGAGAGAAAAAGAATAACAAGTACAGCATTTGTGAGAGGCACCTGGCTTTGGCAACATCAAGTGGACATATTTCAACCCGCAGCTCTTTTTTTCTCTTCCCCTTTTCTGAGCGTTGTCTCGCGGGCCGGATTTAAACCCTGATCTGGCCCGCGGGCCACCTGTTTGACACCCCTGATCTAACCCAAGATTTATGTTAACGATTTATCAATCATTGGTTATTAACTTAATTATGTAAAAAGATAATTTCTTGGACTTCTTGAACAATTTTACATATTACCTATGTTTATTGTTGATGTTGACTATGTTGTATATATTGTTACCCAATGCGACATCTATTGTAGCCTTGTAATCCTGGAAGAGGGAGTACCTCTTATGTGGCCCCTTCTCAAGGTTTCTTGTTTTCGTCATGCTGAGGTTTTTGAGTTTTATCTTTCCTGCCTGCCGGTTTCAGATCAGGGGATCATGTAATTGTGTCCTGTGCAGTGAGACAGGGCTATACAAATAAATGTGCCTTGACCGGTGGTTTTGTTCTTTTCCCAATCGCGTAATAATTGTTTTCATTTTATTTCAGGCCTCACAGGTTTGACTATTTTTCCATTAGTTATATTTTATATTTATGAATATATTATGAATGTTGGAAGTATATTTTTATATTTAAATCACCTTCTGAAAAGCTGGCAGTGATTGGGTTGATAAACATTTTTAATAATCATTAAAATGTTCTACTCGAATCATTTTTGCACTTCTAATAAACAATTATTAAAAAACCTGAAGATATAAAAAAATGCTTCAATTGTATGGTCAAGAAACTAACAAGTCAAAGTATTTTTTAGCGCAAATGTACATTATAAAATTAAATATGTATCTTTGATTCTTGCAACATTGGTTACGTTGTATTAGTGAGAGTTAAGTACCATTGTCTCGGCTTTTCGGCTATTTGTAGTGGATTTGTTTTTGCACAAACAGCAGTGCCACTTGACCTAATTAGTCATTTTTATTATCGTAACAACATGCATCTCTGCCATAGGTCAACTATTGTGTGCGCGCGCCGCTTGACTTGTACTCACACTTAACTTTGTCCGGCCATTGTTTTGTCATCGTCCTCCCTATTTTGTGTCGTTCCTCAGTGGACGGCGAAAGGTTGCTGATGAAAGCGGCCAACCTGACGAGCGACGAGATGCTAGTCGCCTTCCAGGCTCGATGCGCAGCAAAAGACCCTCAGGCCAAGACTGCAGCCAAATAAAATTCTTGTACATAAGTGGATGTTTATAATAAAATGTGTATGAGTTGTTTCCTATAATATGGTCATTTCATGGTTACCTAATGTGGGTAAATCCGAGAGGTCATTGCAAATAATTTGAGTAGATTCTGCAAGCAGTGACCTTTACACACGGGTCTTTTTAAGTACTAGAAAAGCTGACCAAACAAACCTTTCACCCAGACTTACGCTCTAGTCTATGTGTGCACTTTAAATAGACAATGTTTACTGTATTAGAATCTACAATTTTGTGTTATTCCTCAATGCAAATAATCATCAATGGCTGATTCTAAGACATTCAATGTAGAACTAATTATGAATACGTGAAAAGAAAATTTAATCAATGGCTTTTTTATCATGTAAAGTGGAAAAATAATCTGTCAATAGATTTTCCGAAGCCAATTTAACCACACTTGTGTAAAACTACATACTTAAGACATTCCTGTATTTTTTTGACAATCACTAGAATATAAAAGCAATAAGCACTAGAATATAAATGCAATAATTCTAAAAATAATTGTAATGCATATATATATAAGTAAGGCTGTAATTTATATGGAATAACTTTGATGAATATCTCCTTTTTAAAATAGAATTGTTAATAAAATATGCACTTTATGAACAGCTTTTATTTGAACAAGCCAAAAATGTTAAAATATATAATGTTTTTGGAGGATGAACATTTTACAATATGTTTATTTTTTTAGTAAAAAAAATGGGGTTACTTTCATATTTTTAATAGTCATTCATAATTTTAGTAGTCTAAAAAAATTAATGTTTTAAATTTCAATGTTCTTTGAAAAATACATTTTTATATTCAACATGTTCTATAAAAAATATAAAAATATTTGCTCGATTAAAAGATTAACAGGAAAATGTTTTCGTATGCAAAAAAATGAAATATGTGAAAAGTATACAAGTAAAAAAATTGGAAAAAAAATACAACTTATAAAATGATTTTTGTTGATCACCTTAGTCAAAATGGGTTTACTTTTGTAAAAAAAACTGTTGCAACAATTTTTCACCCTTCTCCAGTTCAAGTAAAAAAAAAAAATATTGATATAAGTATATATTTACTTACGCCATTTAACAAAATCATGTAGCCAGAGATGCTGGCAATAGCAGGCTAAGTGGCAAAGGAGCGTACCGGTATTTTTGCCCCGTCCCCATCTATGACGTTGCGCCTCCTTATTGGCCGACCACTCTTAATAAATACCGGGCTTTCTCTTTTCTGGTGCACTTGAAAACTTTAGTTTGGAATATCAAGATAAAAAAGAAAACATACTTTTGCAAACATGGTTGAGAAATTTGTTGGGACTTGGAAGATGATTTCCAGCGAGAACTTTGACGACTATATGAAAGCAATTGGTAGGGATTTTTTCTTTATTATTTACAGTAGAATTATTCAGATTTATTTACTATTCATTTAGATTATTTGTATTGAAACACTATTTAATTATTCTTATATTGGCATTTTTTTCTTCCTTTCTAATAACACAAATGTATGTTGACGCTTCCCGGTGGTGCTGCGCAGGCGTGGGCTTTGCCATCCGGCAGGTGGGCAACCGTACCAAACCCAACTTGATCGTTTCCGTGGACGAGCACGGAACCGTCATCATGAAGACGCAAAGCACCTTCAAAACGTCTGAAATTAAATTCAAACTCAACGAAGCCTTCGAAGAGACCACGGCCGACGACAGAAAGACGCGGGTTCGAATCCCACTCTCCCATACTATATTGCTTATTAAATTGCCATGTTTGTCATGCGCATGCGCGTCCTTGTGTGCAGACCGTCTTCAGTTTGGAAAATGGCAAACTCGTGCAAAAACAAACCTGGGACGGAAAAGAAACCAGCATCGAGAGGGAAATCAGCGACGGAAAATTAATAGCGGTTAGTATTTTTCATAATGGCTTATTCCAATTTTTAGGGGAAAAAAACCACTGGTCAACAAAAGGCTATATATTCTTAAAATTATTTTTAAAGTTTATGTGCAAATAAAGTTTTATATTTTGTATGTTCCGCCGTAAATAAATCTGATTAACCGAAGCACACATTGATAAAATGTTTATATATATATATATATATATATATATATATATATATATATATATATATATTAATGATCTGCAACTTTGAAAATATATTATTAGTTTTAAGCATGTACAGTTCAAATGTACGGATAAATAATCCATTAGTATTATTGTTTTTATTGAAAAATTATATAATGTATAAATATTGTTTATAATTTTGTTTTATTAAAATTGTTGTTTTAAGTCAAGTGATTTATGTTGGAAAAAATATATGTACAATTTTCGAATCAAATTACAAATAAAATAAAAGCCCAAAAATATTTCCTAGTGGAAAAAATGTAGTATATATATATATATATATATATATATATATATATATATATAATGTTATTAGTATTGGGATAAATATTCTCCAATTACTTTTAAGAAAAAATGGGAAAAATATATAGTTTTTAAAAATGCAATCTAAGTTTCAAGCATGCAATTTACAAATTAAGATATGAAATAAAATGTGATAACCCGTTTTAGAAAAATTATCGACACAGTAGATAAACATAATTTTTAATTGAGAAAAAAATCTCTATATATTTTTTTAAAATGAAAAATGAGGAAAACTTTCATTTTTTTAAAATGCATTCTTAATTTTAAGCACGTCTCGTTCAAACTGACGTAGGATATAAAAAGTGATAAAATAACCAATTAATTATTTTTTTTTCTAACTGGGAAAAAAAAATACTTTATTCCCAATGTTAATTTTCAGATGTGAAATAAATGTAATTATAACTTAAAATCAATGTTTATGAAAGGACCAGAACCTATTTTGATTTTTAAATGTTTTTGATAATCATTACTTAACTATCTTTTGCTCCACTATTCGTATTTTCTCCAACATTATTTTTTAAGCTTACACATTTTGCTCATTGTGATTATATATTTTTAAGATAATTTAGCATTTTTACCTACAGTTATACAATCATAAACCTTCTAAACTTTATTATATCTTGTATAATGTAAAATAATTTTGTAATGATATATAAAATCTCAACAATAATATTTGAATATTTTTGTTCACTCAGAACATTGAAAACGGCATGCAGGTGTACCTATTAATGTCACCCACCGTTTGTTCCCTGCAGAGGTGCATCATGGGAGACGTAGTGGCTGTGAGGACATACGTGAAGGAGGCGTAATGACGTGATCGCTGCCGATCCGAAGACAGGCTCAGTTTAATGAGCGTCCCAAGATAACATTTTCTTTTTTTTTAACTGTGTTCTCCTGAAAATGGTGCAAATTTCAATAAAGCTCATTTGTCAAAGTTGTCGTCAGGGATCCTTGATAGCGATCAATGCTAATGGGGACAAAATGGCTTCCTGCCTTTGATTCGGAGTGCTTGATCTGGTGTTCAGGAGGGGGGGTAGACAAAAGAATTAAGGTTACCCGCTTGATGTACGATTCTTTCTGGCAAAAGGAATGTCCACCCGGGAGGAAAGGTTTTGATTTTCTTTTCCTCACAGGAGGTCAAACATTTCCCATAGCACTTGTTAAGCAAGTTGAAGACCACCTCTTAAGGCCCCCTTCACTGGCAAGCAGTCAAAAAGATTTTTTTTCACAAGCAGTTTTCTTGCACTGATTGGTTCTGATGCACAAAACAGATGTCAGGATGAATTTGGATTTGCTCTCTAGCAAACTTGGAAAACTAACAACAATTAAATCCTTTTTTTCCCTGGCACTTTTTTATACTAATTTCAACCTTTGACTTATTCACTACCACTAGTATTTTTTAATTTTAGTATTATTATTTTCCTTTTGATTATTTTTTTTCTGTATATAAATATAAAAAAATATGTATCAATTTCTTAATTTCATTATACCTTGATTAAATCCATCAAATACTGAAATCAAACCCCTTAACTAATCTAAATTCTTTTTTTAGTAGCGGATAAATGTGATCATCTTAGGCTCTAATTTTTTTTATTTTAGTTAAAAAATTAAAAAAACAGACAAAAATGGTAAATGGTCTGCATTTATATAGCGCTTTTCAAGTCAATGAAGATGTCCTAAAATAATTTTGATGCGCAGTTGAAGACACTTGTGATAATTCAATGTATTCTTTGTTTATTTTAATTTTTTAGCAATATTTTTTTTATGAAAAAAAATATTTAGTAGTTTCTTTTACTGCATTTATATTTAATGAGTCTGAAAACCAAGCCTTTAAATAATCTAAATTGTTTTTGATGGTATCGTATCCCTTGTTTTTCTCATTAATGTCAAAGAAATTCTTAATAATTGTCTTACTTTAATCGTTGATATGGAGTCTACCATTTTTAAAATCTATTTTTAAGAGTATAGTTAAAGTTGGGCTGCTGAGTGGTTAGCGCGTGTATGGCACAGTTCTGACATCATGAGATGGAACTTTCCTGTGTGGAGTTTGCATGTTCTCCCCGTACTTGCGTGGGTTTCCTCCGGACACTCCAGTTTCCTCCCACATTCCAAAAACATGCATGTCAGGTTAATTGGTTGGTCCAAATTGTCTAGGTGTGAATGAGCGAGTGAGTTGTCTGTTTCTGTGCCCTGCGACTGAGGGTGTCCCCTACCCACTGCTTGAGGATAGCTGAAATGGGCTACAGCACCCCGCAACCCTACTGAGGATAAACGGTGCAGACAATGGATGGATGGATAGATAGTCAAATGAGCAGAAAATATTCTCCATCTGCCATATAATTGGGATAATTTAAATGATTTATTTTTCTTCTCTTACCAAAAATAAATAAATGAATACATACAAAATAAAGACAGTAGTATTGGTATGGACCAAGAAGATGTGTCCCTACTAATATTGAGAAATCATTGTTATGGCCCCACCAATATTATGTGTCACTTAAAATAAAATCCCCACCAATGCCAAGACCAAATCTTTGTCCTTGTTGAAAACTATAATAAATATGGAAAATAAAATGTAAAAAATGATTTAAGTGTTCTTCCTTTTTTTTCTGAGAAAAAAATTCCAAATGTTCACATCTGCAGGGGTGTCGACTCGCAGGTGCAGCAGGAGTCGAGACCTCCTCCGGGGAGTCCCGTCGTTTGGGGGCCATCAAAATCTGACATCTCGACTCGGCGGTGTTCTTAATGTTTTGGCTTTTGTTTTCCTTCCCACGTTTGAACTTTCTGGGAAGTTCGGATACGCAAACAGGGAAGCTGCACAGGAAGCCGAGCGATAGCGAGAAGGTTCCGATTGACACAGCTGTTTCGTGTTATCCGTGTCAAGCTAGGCCACTTTTTTTTATGACTCTCCCCTTCCTGGGATTAAAGAAATAAAAAATTAGAACTGGCTTACTCTTTTCCAAACAATGTAAATTGACTACAAAATAACACTTAACTATGAGGATTCATCACGAGCATGTGAATCCATATGCGTTCCACCCCTTAGATCAGGGGTGGCGAACAAGTTTGACACAAAGAGCCGAAATTTTTAACTGTGAGAGTCAAAGAGCCACACCACGCACTGACCTGCCATGACAGACAGACACACACAATTAAAAACATATTATTTCCCATAACACACTCCTCTCCTTACAATACAACAAGTATTGTTCTTGTGTTGATTTCAAGGAAAGTGTCCACCCTCAATACACACAAAAAAAAAACACAAAATGAAACAAGGCAAAGAGCCACAGTATATAGAAAATAAGATGAGGCAAAGAGCACCATTCTTATTGGCCAAGAGCCACATGCGGCTCTAGAGCCACGTGTTCGCCACCCCTGCCTTAGACCAAATCGACAATCAACTATTAAGAGTTCAGCTTTCTATAAGACTCAAACATTTATTACTAAAGATGTATTATGTGTGTAGAATGAACATACAAATGAACAGACGAACGGATGAAAAGTGACAGAAAAAAAAGACCATACAAAATAAACAAAGACTAAATCAAAAAGCAACCAAACAAACCAATGATCAATGAACGAACGAACGGTCAAACGAAGAAATGACCAAACGAGTGAGCGAACAAACAAATTAACAAATGAGAAAACAAATGAAAGAATGAACAAATGAATAAAAACAAAATCCTCAACAACCAACAACCAAACCAACAAGAGAACAAATGACTGAATAAAAAAAATAAAAAAAACGAATGAAGGAATCAACAAATGGCATCAACCATTCAAACAAGCTACCAAACAAACAAACAATGACTAAACGAAAAAAACCCGACCTTACAAAAAAATGAACTATAGACCGAACAAGGGAACAAACGACGGAACAAGCATCCAAATGAACCAAGACCGAATGAATGACCAACCAAATTCACAAACGAGTGACTAAAAAAATGAAAGAATAAAAATCAAAGAACCGAAAAAAACGAGGGAACAAATATCAACGAAATAAACAAATGCCCCAACGAATGATTGTGCAACAACCCTCCAAACGAAGGACCAAATGACCAACGATACATACAAAAAAACGAATAACCATAAAACCAACCAAAAGAACAAATTACCGAATGAACAACTGAAAAATAATGATTGAACAACTTCAGCACATAAACCAACAAAAATAAATGACTGAACAAGCGACCAAATGATTTCAAAAAACTGCCGAAAGAAATGAATAAACAACCAAACAAATGACCAAACAAAAACTGAACGACCTACCACATTAACAAATGACTAAACAAATGAAAAAATGGCTGAACAAATAAACAACCAAACGGTAGAACAAACGACCAAGAGAACAAACTGAATCGATAACCGAGCAGGCAAGAGAAAAAAAACGCCTTTTTTTTCCCGATCGTCAGAAAAAAACATGTGAAAACATTAAAAGAATACAGAGACCAAAAAAAATTAAATGACACAAATAATTTTCACAGGATGAAACTTTAAACCAACTTTTAACATGATCCCTAACCAATTACAAAGATTAATCAAGACTTTAGACATTCAAATCCTCATCAAGGTCGTTCCATAATCATCTTCCACTCGTAGAAAAGCATTTTTGCTCTGGATTTTATTTTGAAAAGCGTGATGACCGATAATTAATTTTCCATACATCCTGACAATTATTTTTGTTTCAATGCTTCCCCGTCACGTCCTCGGCACCACATCTGGAAATCTCCACTTGGGCGTGAGCGAGGACGCCCTTCCTCCGCTTGTCCTCAAGTTCGAGTCCCGACTCCCACGAGACAATCAAGACAGCCGATACCGAGGCGCGGATACCATAGACCTAGTATTGCTACTCACTTATCTCCAATCAGGGATGTTCGATAACACTTTTATTTCCGATAGCAATATTGAATCCTCATTACTTATCAACACAGAGTGTTGATACCTAACATCGGTTTTACCGATACCACAAACTGAAAAAAACACAGCCACAAATAACATTCTTCCCGTCTTCCTGTCTCAACTCGATTAAAACGTCCCCCCTTCTCATACGTCCCGTTGCCCACCCGGTCCCCCTACTGAGTCCGGCTACAGGACGATAGAAATCTTTTAAGTGAGGCTACGAAAACAAAAGCAAAACAATAGCCCCTGGGTTCTGTTCACGTCTGCGAGAAAAATCGGACACTTTGAATGAGGATGATTATTTGTCCTTATTGTATGGACACAGCGTGAAAGGGGACGGGACATCCGCTGGTAAGGATCTTACACATAAAAGAAAAAAAAACATCTTCTCCTCTGACTTCTGAACAGAATGACTTTCCGCTATTTTGATACCCCACTTGTCACTAAACTAGCAAACAACCATTTTTACAATTCACGACATTAGCAAACATCAGAAATTAGGGAGCTAGCACAAAAGTACATTCTGGAAGAGGAACTTCCAAAAGGTGGATCCAACTTCTCACACCAGGAAATGTTTTGAATTATGATCTGCTGAGTTGTTATGCTAAAATGAAAGCTTTCAACGCTTGTTAAAAATCCAATTAGTTGTTTGACTTATTGTATGTTGGTTTTTAGTTCCCCCCTTCCATCACCGAATTTACATCTACTTGAAAGGCTATGTTAGCTTATTTTTCCAGGATATACAAAATCATCTAGATCCTAGTTTGAAGTAAGAAAATAATTATTTTCCCTATATTATTTTGTTTTGGTATCCTGCTTCTATCACCAACACTAATTGTTTCATCAATTGATTTGCTTGACTGACAAATTAGGGCGGGAATCATGTGAGGCACTGACAACAGATGGACCGCACTTCTTACACATAAAGGTATCTAAAATGATTGAAAATTTCATAGATGTTCTGCTTCATTGTGAACCTTTGTCTCGTACCCCTCTTCTATCACTAAATTGTACCAAAACTGTTGTCAACAAATAATGTGGATTCTATTTCTGAAACTCGTAAATTCGTGTAGTTAGGATACAAAGTCAGAACCGTGTTATTTTTCATTGCAGTGTGCAAAGGAGCACTGTTTTGGCACTTCTGTTACCAACACTAAGAAATATATAAAATTAGTCCCATCGAGCTTCTAATTATTAACTGAGTGAAAAGTATCACAGTCACTTGGATGTTCTCCATTATTTTGAATGCTGGTACCGCACTTCTACCACTCTTTAGAGGCAACGATAGCTTTCCCCCTTCTGTCAAAAAACGTCTAAATTGAATTCCGCAACACTTTTAATGCTTAACTGGGTAAAAGGTTTAACCGCTAATTCAGACGTTTTTCCTCATTTTGAATCCTGGCACCCCACACTTCTATCACCATGACTACTTTGGAGGCTACGTTAGCTATCCCACTTCTGTCACCAACACAAAAAAACTGTGTAAAATGAATTCTATCAAGCTTCTAATACTAATTTTTCTTACTTTGATGTTCTTCCTATTTGAATACTGGTACCCACTTTTATCACCTCAACTACTTTAAAAGCTACATTAGCTGTCTCACTTCTGTTACCAACACCCAAAAACATGTCTAAATTAAATTCGAGTGAAAAATGTAAACACTACTTTGGATTTTTTTCATCATTTTGAATCCTAGTACCCAACTTTACTACTTTAGAGGATACTTTATCCATCACACTTCTGTCACCAAGACCAAAAATGTCTAAAATGAATTCCACTGTGCTTCTAATGCTAAACTAGGTGAAAAGTTTAATAGAATAGAATAGAATTTACTTTTATTGTCATTCTTTGTAACCATGCACACAGAACGAAATGTCGATACACCTGACCTGTACAGTTAAACTGTAGCAAGCCGATGCAGCCGCAGCCAAACAGGGCGCAGCCATTTTAGTCCTTAAGTGACCAAAGCCCCCAATTCCAACCCTTAATACCGAGCGCCAAGGAGGGAGCGCAAATTACCAATGTTGTAAGTCTTAGGTATGACTCGAACCAGCGACCTCCCAGTCTCGGAGCGGGCGACCTACCATCTAGGCTACCGAGCAGCTACTTTTGATGTCTTTCCTCAATTTGAACACGGACACCCCTCTTCCATCACTTTTGACTACTTTAGAGGATACATTAGCTATACCACTTCAGTCACCAACACCAATGAAATGTCTCAAATGAATTCCACTGATCCTCTAAAGCTAAAGCGAGTGATTCACATTTTGAATCCTGGTACCCCGATTTTATCAAACCGACTACTTGAGGGGTTCCTTTAGCCTTCCCATTTGAGTCACCCCCCAAAATGTTTTAAAGGATTTCCATTAAGCTTTTAATGGTAAACTGAGAAAAAAGTTTCACCGCTACTTTCCTCATTTTGCATTGTGGTACCTCACATTAGAGCAGGGGTCGGGAACCTACATCTCGCATACATTATATGGCTCTGAGATCAAATTCGACTTGCACAGTAGTTTATCTTGTCGGAAGCTCTCCTCCTGGTCGTCTATGAACTCTGAACTGAGACGGTGACACGGAAAGCACACTGGGAGCACGCATGTGCATGAGATTGCCAGGCAAATTTTAAGCGGTAGCCAATGTGGTTACGTTTAAGAAACTCTGGGAGGGGCTACTTCTGTATTAATGGCTTTGATATTCCGAAACCTTTTCGTAACTAGGATAAATCTTTTCCTGTTCCGGTACTTCGTAACCTAAAACTTTCATATGTAGAGACATTCAAAGGTAGAGGTACTATTGTGATGGGTTCAGTCCAGTATATATAGGACACAGACCTCATTTTGGCTGTAAATCGCTAAATAATCCTGTATATGGAAGCTTACTAAGCATTCTATGTTCACTGTTCACTAGAGCAATTTGATTGGGTGAGCATAAATGATGGGCGGAACTATACACAGGACAGGATGCATGCACTCCTTATTGTCCAGCGCCGTCTTAATCTAAGGTAAATGTGTTGGTATCGTTGTTTGCAGTATTTCATGACATTTTAACGAAAGAACTGCTTGCACCTGGTTTTGAAACCATTATTTAAGACAAAATTGACATGAAATTGAGCCTCAACACTCTTAAGTAACTGCAGGAGACCAATTTGTAGTGGTATAATTATATTGATACGGCACACAGGCTCTGGCATTATATTTTAAATTTGAACTTATTTCATCACAACATCCTGCGGGACCAGCACCACCCTGCTCACCACCTCTTTCACCCGCTGCCCTCAGAGAGAAGTTACCAGTCAATACAGGCCAGAACATCTAGACTGGCCAACAGTCTTTATACACAGGCTGTATTGCTATTGAACTCTGCCCTCCCTCTTTGCCCCAAAGTCCCCCCCCCAACCAACACACACACACACACACACACACTTAGGACATCAATCACACCCACTAACTGACAATAACTGAACTGGTTGCACTACTGCAGTACTCAATCACTACGCACCACTTCTTTCCACAATAATTCCTGAGTGAACAATGATGACGGTCGGACACAATTGCACTTGAACGTTGACTCATTTATATATGCTGCAATTGAGTTTTTATGGTACCATGTCTGAGCTTTGACATTTAATGTGCATATTGGGTTATCTATGGGTATTGGGTTTTAGTTATATTTATTCTGAATATTTATGGATCTTTGTATTTTCTCTCAACTGTGAACGGAGGACTGGACGCTCCAAACAAAGTTTCGTTGTTTTTTAATAATGACAATACATTTTCTGAACTGAACAACTGAACAATCAAATCACATACCTGTCAACCTCCACGGCTCCATGCCCTTACAAACTGTCGTATTTTCCCTTACAAAATACCAAATGATCTTACACCATATTTTGTTTTCAAACGTGTTTATTTATGTAGTTTAACATGTTATGTTTCGTTATATCATATATATTGTCAATTAACATTTTGTTGTGAGATCCTGAGTTGATTGACATGAATGAGGTTTATTATAAAAAAAGTTCAAAAATTAAGTAGCTTGGACGTTCACTGTAGAACGAAAAAATACATGCAAATATACTTAAGTAGAATAATACAATTTCTTATTCAAATTATTAATTCATTTTTTTTGCATTCAATTATTGTTGGTAATATACTGTTTAAAGGGATAACCACAAACTTGTCTTATTTCATTTTCTCAATTTGAGAGCCGGCTCTCCTTAAAGAGTTGAGCCGAAAAAGCTGCTTCTCTAAAAAGAAACGGACTTCCTTTCACTACATCACACCGCTCGCTTCGTTTGCAACGAAAAAAACGATACCGAGATAGAGACTACCCCGGCGAACTCGCTTGACTTGATTGATTTGCCGTTTTGTGATAGTCGGTGTATACCGGATAGTACCCATAATTGACAAATTTGCGTTTTTCCGTACAGATTTTCTCGTACGTCGTACACGTCTTAAAATGAATAATAAACGTACTTTGTACGACAAAAACGTACAGGTTGATAGGTATGAAATCATCAAATGTCACACAGGGAGATAAAATGCGCTGAAGAATTAGCTTAAGTCTGGAGAGCTTAGTTTAGTTGAATTTTGTTTTTAAATGTATGGTGCAGCACTCTTAATTTTTTTTTTTTTGGGGGCGGGGGGTATTTTTGCTTTTATGGCTCTTTGGGTCAAAAAGGTTCCCGACCCCTGCTTTACAGTCTGCATTAGCGAATTGGTCAAGGGCGTCATGTTCTACTCTTTGTTATCATGTCAAAAACAAAAAATTAGAGTCCAGTTTCCTCTCCAGGGACGCCGCCATCTCCCGCCGTTTTTGTTTGCAACGTGAAACTTGTCGGGCACGCTCAGGAAAAACAAAGCAAACTTTCCCGCAGCAGACGACTCTGCGACCTTGACCCCCGAACGAACAATAGCCAGTCAGGATGGTTGACCTCTAGCACATTTTTTTTTTATTCTCGGAGATAACAAGCAGCCCAAGAAGCCATTAGGACACCGGATGAGCGATTGTTTGTTCTGGTAAACACGTTTTTGAACGCGTAAAAAGCGCTTAAGAGTTCTCGCCGTCTTCGGGAATTATAAAGAGGTTTTGGGTGCGGGGAGTCCGCAGGAAAGACGGAGACGCCCGTGTGAAAATCGGCGGGACGTCGTCCAGCTGCACTGCCGAGAGAGCAAAGCTGAGGGTTACAAAAACAAACGGAAAATCTGAGAAAGGCCATCTTGCCGATGTATGGATGTCATTAACCATCTTTGGCACTAAAAGAGTTAAAGGTATGTTGTTTGATATTTGACCACTGGATGGCACTGTAGTGTCCAATGTGTACAAGAACCAGTGCCAAATGAGCACAGCGTAGCAGCAAAATGGCAAACGGCGACCGCAAGGTATGGATTCCTCTTTGTAAAAAATCCTCGACCAATGAATATTAATAGAAATTGATGTTAGTAGGATGGTTTATGTAGTTTTGCCTATTATTCAAATCAATGTTTTAATTTTACTGAATGAAGGTTTTTTGTACCACTAGGACTCATTAAATATAATTCACTGTCCCTTTAAAGCAAGTGAAAAGGTGGACTACAGAGTAAAATGAAAGAAAAAAATTAAGTTGTTTCATCTCAGTGCGACATCTAGGGATTATTTTTGAGACAGGAAAGAATTCAGACAATTTGGATTTTAACAATCACATGACCCTCTCGGGAGGGACGACCCCCCCTTCCTCAACATTCCTTGAGGCAAGAAAAGCAGCCTGGGGTGAAGCCAAATCATTTTTTTTGTTTCTACAAGAGGCCAAAATAAACTGGTTACGGAAAATTTGAAGAATGTTGCCTCATCTGCTTTTATTTTGTTAGCTTTCAACTTCCTGTTAAGGGCTTTATAGATGTAGGGCCTTTCTTGACCATTTTTTAAAGCAGAAGCCAAACCAATTTTTTTCCCCTTTAAAATAGCGCCCTATGCCCGCCTATAATTTATACTATTGAGATATTTTGATTTAAAAATTAAACATCAAAATCCACCTGTTTTATGAATTTCAGTCAGACATTTTGAAAATGTTAAATGATGACGAAGCAAAGGTTGTTCAACCGATCAAAACCCTGCTCCAAAAGACAACTGAAACATGATTGGTTTTGATTTGAGCCTGGGCAACTTTGATGCTAATTTAAGTACTATAATGGCCTCTTTTGATTTATAAAGGTGAAAATTGATTATCATTTCTACATTAATATTAAACAAAATGAGCAAAACATTTAATTGTCGGGAAATTCTATCGAATTCTGCTCAATAACTCAGATAGATGTAAAATATTGAGTTAGTATCTGGCATTGGCAACCACACACTTTGCACTTGTGCTTACATTTTCTAAAAAGATAAAGATTTGATGTGGACTGTCACTAAAACCTAAAGGTCAGTGAGCAGATGACACTCAACTATATCTTCCGATGGAGGAATCTGCCCCACTAAACTGTGGAAATTTGGAGGCCTGCCTCACTGAGATAAACGAATGGATGTCACTCAACTTCTTGCGCCTTAACTCTGAAAAGACGGAAATGTTAGTTAGTGGACCATCCAAATTCCGTGACTTGTTTTCAAAAACTGTTCTGAACATTGGAAAATGTAATATCACCCAGAGTGACTTAGTCAAAAATGTAGGTGTCAAATTTGACCTCGATCTGTCCCTTCAAACACACGTGAAGACTATTACTAAAACAGCTTTTATCCTTCTTCGCAATATTGCTAAATTTCGCACAATGCTATCTCAGTCGGATGTGGGGATTATAATTCATGTGTTTGTTACTTCCCGTCTCGATTACTGTAATGCTCTACTCTCCGGTCTCCCGAAGTCCAAAATCAACAGCCTTCAGCTGGTACAAATTCTACAGCGAGGCTTTTAACTAAGACAAGAAAGTTTGATCACATTACCCCGATTTTAGCTAACCTGCATTGGCTCCCCGTTAGCTTCAGATGTGATTTCAAGGTTCTGTTGGTATTCTACAAAATCATACATGGACTTGCTCCCTCATATCTTTCAGATTTAATTTCCCCCTATGTTCCAGTCCGGAGCCTTCGCTCTGAAAACGCTGGTCTACTCGTGATCCCAAGAGCCAAGAAGAGAACCGCAGGTTCCGGAGCGTACTTCATTCGGGCCCCAGTGTTGTGGAATGCTCTTCCCCCTGAGATTCAATCTGCAACCTCAGTGGAAATGTTTAAATCTAAGCTTAAAACACACTTCTGAATGAGTGGATGAGTTTAATGCTACCCTGGCTAGTGTCTTGGATTCAGTATCGCCTATACGGCTCAAATCACGACCTAAAAGACGCACGCCTTAGTTTACTGATGAAACTAGCTCGCTTAAACAAGAATGCAGGAGATCTGAAAGAAAATGGCGCCCTAACAAGCTTGAGGTTTTCCATCAAACCTGGTGTGACAACTTATTAAAGTATAAAGCAGACCTAGCCTCTGAAAAATCAGCCTATTTTTCGAAGGTGATTGCGGCACAAAAGAATAATCCCCAAATCTTTTTCGACACTGTACTGTAACGATAGATATTCCAGATAGTTGTACCCATTCAGCCCATGACTCTATGGTCTTCTTTAATAAGAAGATTCAACGCATATGGGAAAAAATTTCTAAAGACAGTGTTAATACATCACATATTAAAGGGCTAAAATCTATAGATGAGTAACATGGTGGCTGTCCAGGGAATTTTTCCCAATTTAATGATCTGTCACTCGATAATCTTAAACAGGTGGTGAATACGGGCAAACCGACGACTTGCCTGTTTGACCCGCTTCTGGGTTCGCTTATTAAAGGCCTTTTTGGGGTCCTTGGACCTTCAGTTCTAAATATTATAATCATATCACTCTTCTCAGGTGTAGATCCAGCGGCTTTTAAGTCCGCTGTTATTAAACCTACACTGAAACGACCCAACCTTGATCCAGAAAGCTTATGTAATTATAGACCTGTGTCAAACCTACCGTTTCTTTCTAAAGTACTTGAAAAAGTTGTGGCACAGCAGTTGAATTATTTTATATTTTCGAGAACAATCTTTTTGAATCCATGCAATCAGGATTCAGGGCTAACCATTCTACTGAGACAGCCCTGATTAGGTAACCAATGATCTTCTACTGGTAATGGACTCCGGCGCTTCATCTCTCTTGCTGCTGCTTTTGACACTGTGGACCATAATATCTTACTAGAACGGTTGGAAAAACGGATTGGTCTCTCAGGAACCGTCCTCTTATGGTTCAAATCCTACCTCTCAGATAAGACGCACTGTGTTAAATACTGCGAAAGGACATCTGAGCCCTTTAGTGTTACCTGTGGTGTTCCGCAGGGTTTAGTACTTGGACCCCCTTCTTTTTAGCATTTAGATGCTTCCATTAGGTGATATTATTCGCAAGTATAATATCAGTTTTCATTGCTACGCAGATGACACTCAACTATATCTTCCGTTGGAGGAATCTGCTACACTAAATTGTGGAAATTTGGAGGCTTGCCTCACTGAGATAAAAGAGTGGATGTCACTCAACTTCTTGCGCCTTAACTTTGAAAAGACCGAAATGTTAGGTATTGGTCACATTACCCCAATTTTAGATAACCTGCATTGGCTGTCTGTTAGCTTAAGATGTGATTCTAAGGTTATCTTGGCATTATACAAAATCATGAATGGACTTGCTCTCTCATACCTTTGAGATTTAATTTCAGCCAATGTTCTGGTCCAAAGCCTTTGCTATGAAAATGCTGGTCTACTAGTGATCCCAAGAGCCAAGAAGAGATCTCTAGGTTCGAGAGCGTTCTTCATTCGGGCCACGGTGCTGTGGAATGCTCTTCCCCTGAGATTCGATCTGCAACCTCAATGGAACTGTTGAAATCAAGGCTTAAAAAACATTTCTATTCTCTAGCTTATGAATGACCTATATTGCACGTTGACAGTATCTGTGTATTATTTGTTATTGCAACATCCGTTGCAGTCTGGTTATCCTGGAAGGGGGGTTACTTCATGTGCGGTCCCTTCTCAAGGTTTCTTCATTTTCCTCATGTTGAGGTTTTTGAGTTTTTCCTTGCCCTCATGTTGGTTTCAGATCAGGGGATGGTGTAATAATAATTAGCTGCTATAAGCTGACTGGCTTGTTTGACTCCATTTTTTAAGACTTAGCTTTTCAGTTGCAGCTAATAAATAAAAGCAAATTAGCTTTTGGTGCTAGGTGCTGGCTGGTTAGATTGTTTGATCTTGTTCTTGAAGACTTGGCATTTTACTATCTGCAGATACCTAAAAGCTAATAACGTTAGCTGACTAGCTTGTTTGAATACTTTGTGTTCTACTAGCTGGTAGTAGCTAAAAGCATATTCTGTTTTGGTGCTAGCTGTTATTTGGCTAGCATGTTTGACTTTGTTTTGGAAGACTTAACTTTTCACTAGTTACTAAAAACTAAAGGTTAGTTAGCTTTTAAGCTAGCCACCTGCTGGCTATCTTGTTTGACTCCGTTTTTGAAGACTTGGCCTTAAACTACCTAATAGCTAAAAGCTTGTTTTTTTTGGGCTAGCTCCCCCCCTGGCTAGCTTGTTTGACTCCATTTTGGAAGACTAAGCTTCACACTAGCCTCTCTAACTCATAGAGTTAGATACTTTCAACATTTTACTTGAATTATCGACAAGTCCCTTCAAAGGGATTAAAAAAACACTCACCGTTCGTTCTAAGCAGACACGTGTCGGTTATATTATTCCCCGCCTGCGCCCAAAAAGCGTTCAAGGACTGAAATTTGCGGTAAAAAGGAAACGAAGACAAAATAGATATGATTAGCGTCCTTGTTCCAGGTAGCATACGTCTCTGAAAGGACTAGACCTAACAAAGGTCCTAGACACAGCAATCTTTGCTAGGACGCAGTGAACCCTTGCACAACACAGACAAAAGTCCAGAGGAGATAACCGTAACTCGGACTAGAAACAATCAAAACGTAACCAGCGCAATAAACAAAGAAATAAACCTTGTAACCTAGTAATGACGTAATAACAACACAATTTAACAAAATAATTCCGGAAAAATTATACTAGTAGCCCTTCACACAAAAAGATTAGCATTAATAGCTTAATTTTCCTCTCAAATTCAGGTTATCCATAGCTTACCAATCAAGCTAATTCCTCAGCGTCACTCTGGATACCATAGTAGTAACATAGTAATGACAAACATTTTATTTTTCATGGAAAAGTATATAAACCGGTAATCCTTCACACAAAAAAGGCATTATTAGTTTCGATTTTCTCACAAATCTGAGTTATCCATAGCTAATAAATTGAGCTAATTCCTTACCGGTACTTCGGATAACCTGATAACAACATAGTAATGACATAGTAATAGCAGGATTCGTTTTTTCAAGACTGTACTGTATATGAATCTGGTAGCCCTTTGCACAAAAGGGTTAGCATTATTAGAATAGAATAGAATTTACTTTTATAGTCATTCTTTGTAACCATGCACACAGAACAAAATGTCGATACACCTGACCCGTACAGTTAAACTGTAGCGAGCCGATGCAGCCGCAGCCAAACAGGGCACCGTCATTTTAGACCCAACTGCTGTGTTGGGAGTCATTAGGTGACCAAACCCCCCAATTCCAACCCTTAATACCGAGCACCAAGCAGGGAGGCAATGAGTACCAATGTTGTAAATCTTAGCAACCTCCCAGTCTCGGAGCGGACGCCCTACCATCTAGGCTACCTAGCTTAATTTTCCTCAAAGTCAATTCCTTGGCGGTACTCCAGATAACCAAGAAATAACAAACGACATAGCAATACAGTAACACGATAATTTATTTTCAGAAAAGTATATCAAACTGGTAGGCCTTTACACAAAAAAGATTATTATTATTAACTATTTTTTCCTCTCAACTGCAGGTTATTCAAGGTTCACAAACTTTTCAAATCCGGGTTATCCATGGCATACACAGTAAGCTAATTCATTAGCGACACTCTTGATAACCTTGTAATAAAAATGATAACATAGGATTGACAGTATCAACACACTTTTACCCCGAAATGAAAAAAAGAAAATGATTTATTTTTCGGGTTGTGGATATCAAATCGAAATCCATATTCAAAACACCTTTAGCCTAGCGCTAATGCTAGTCAATAGACAACAATATTCAGATGCTGACAGGAAATAAGCATTGATGTCAAGATAACCCATCAAAATCAAACTTCTCCATCAAATATGCAAATATCAATTCCGTTTCTGTGAGTGAACTCAGACCCCCTTTGCAAACACAATGACCCCGGGGAGAAAAAAAAAACGCACTGTAATGTCGTTTTCTACGGAGGTCAGCATTTCCCGACTCGCTGCCTCCATTCACCGGATGATCGGGCAAATTCCTTTTTTACCACCGACATACCGAGCACTTGAATGCAACGCTAGCCCAGTCAGCAACAACACATTACATTTAAATGGTCTGCATTTATATAAAGCTTTTCAAGTCAATGAAGACCTCCCAAAGCGCTTTACAATTTGCTTCACACACACACTCACACACCGAAAGCAGCTGGGGCATTAGGGCTTCAGTGTCTTGAAATAAAAGTGAGCAAGGGGTTATTCATTGTTGAGCAAATTTGAGATCAATGCCACAAAAATAAAGAAAGAAAAGAAAAATAATAAAAAATAAATTAAGTCATGTTTTTACAGTTTTATCACTTGTTTTCGTTTCACACAACCGGCTTTATCTTGCCACTGCTGCCCTTCAACGGCAACAAAGGGAAGTACACCCAAACAAAACCGATGTTTGGAAAAACAGGACCAAAAAAACCTGCAAATTACCGGAAATGTTTCCAAAATAAAACCACATTAATAATTTTGAACCACCACCCGTAAAATCAAGCAATTTATTTTCAGATTTTTTTTCAACATACAAACATATTTTTGTGTCACCTGAATAAACAAATTCATCCACAATTCTCTGAGACACGATATTAAATTATTCAAATACAAATATTTTATTATCAGTAAAAATTCCCCCTCCTATCAATATTCATGTTTTTTATTAATTTAAAAACGTATTCTACACACTAGGTGGCCAAACAGGTAAAGCTGCCGCTTCCAATTCACAAGTTTGACAATTCTCTTTTCTCAAAGTCATGCAGTTGACATCAACATTTCCAATTGGATGGAAAACACCGAAAAATAAAAGAAAAAAATAGAAAGAGGTCGCTGGTATTTACAACGAACGACAGAATAAGGCAACGGAATCAAATTCCCGCTTTCGGTTGGTTGTTTTTTTTAATGTTCCAAATAAAGTTGGTGGCATTCTACATTCGCACAAAACAAGAAAAATAAAGATAATCAAGAAAATAAGGGAAAGAAAACAAAAATATCTCAACACTCGATGGTACACCATGAGGTAAGCTAAATTTTAAAAAATATATATTTTTTCAAGTGCCGTTTAGTTTTATTTTTTTTAATACTACCCTTCACTAGTTTCTTTATTTTAGGGAGAAAAATTAAATATATATATTTTTTAATTTCCCTCAAATAGTTTATCCTTATTTGGGATATTAAAATTTGATATTTAATATATATTTATATGCAAATATTAACCCTGCATTTGTTGATTTTTATGAGCTAAAATAAAAAAATAATTATTGTTTAATAATTATTGGGCTTTTTAAATTGCCCTCCACGAATTTATCTTTATTTCAGGTATAAACATTTAATCATTATTTCAACCCATTACTAGTTTCTTTATTTTACATTAAAAAAAATTAAATGTCAATATTTTTTTAAATTACTCTCACCCAGTTCATCTTTTATTTTAATGTATTCAAATTGAATCAAATTATATATTTTTAATATAAGCTCCACTAGGTTAAAGTATTAAAATGTATTTAATATTTTTTAGTAACTAGTTTATTTACTCAAATATTACCCTCCACTAGTTAATCTTTAGGTATTCAAATGTAATTCTATCTTTTTCAGATTACCTTTCACCAGTTACCCTTTTTATGTACTGTATTGAGTTGGGATTTAATTTGAAATTTAAAAAAATTGACATTAAAGCGTTTTTAAAATGAAATACACAATACAATTCAAACAATTAACTGTCCCAAATGATTCTTTTAACTATAAAATTAAGGCTTAAAAATACAGTTTTCAAATGTAACCGCAGAACTGTTTAACCGGTAATTGTTCTGTTAAACGTTAGTGACCTCTTGTGGCCGTTAGTGGAATTGACTTCACATAATATCCTGCAAATAAAGTTAAGATGATGAATTTGGGACTATTAAGGACACCAAAGAAGTGTAAACAATTAAGTGCAAAGAAAAAGAAACCGAAATGATAAAAAAAAATTCCAGTGTGCAGCAAAAATAGTGCAAATTAGACACAAGTCCTTCGGATCTCGCCACATTCCCTCGCCGTCTTGATGGGTAATTGGATAAAAAACGTATTCCGGACAGAAGCTGCTCATTATTGCATAAACCACAAATTACCACGATTTTTTTTTGCATAAAAATGAGTCATTAGGTGACTTAAGTTTCCCTTCGGGTTTTTTTCTTCTCCTTTTTTGCTTGCTCGATGTTTGGCGGCGCCGGGTTCTGCTCGGGTCGCTCTGCCAAGCACCGCATGGACAGTAAGCTCATTGGAAACTTTTTATCCTTTTTTTTGGAAAAAAACAAATCTGACTTACTCCGAGATGATGATATGCTCGGCTTTTTGGAAGCAGCGACTGGAAGATCTTCCAATTTGGGGACCAAAATGGCGTCCTGATTTGAGTTAAAGAGACACATACACATTCTCTTTCAAATTGACCTCACTGAAAAAAGGAAAAAATCTTTAACCTAATGTAATTGTTTTTTTAAGAAAGATTTATTCACTGCTAGCCAACTTAAATGGAATACAAAAAAAATATGTCTAAAGCTGCCAATGGCACTAAATTTAAAAGAGATCTTTGACCTCTATAGTTGTCATTGGCAGTGAATGGGATAGAATTTAAAATGTTTATCCCTCAATGGCAATCAATGAGCCCAGTTAACATATTGTCAGTGCACTTAAAAAGAACGGAAGATTGTCATCCAAAGCTGTCAAAAGCACAGAATTTAAATCCGAATTTAGACGCCAACAGTTGACATTGGTAATGAATAGGTTAACATTGATTTGACCTGTTTATTAATCTAAGGCACCGAATGAGCCCGGTTCATTAATTTATTTAATCTATCAATTTAATTCAATCATAACCAAACTTTATTAAACTGAAAATTGAGAATTTAAGTCAAAACCAATTAATGGCACTGATTTAAATTGGATCTTTGATATAGCCGTCCTTGACAGTTGACACCAATTTGACGTGTTTATCTAACAAAAACACTGAATGGGACCAGTTAATTAATTTTTTAAAGAACTTCCAATGGAAAACTTTGACATCTGTAGTTGCCAAAGACAGAGAATGGGAAACATTCATTTGATGTGTTTATCCGTCAATGGCAAAGAATGAGCCCAGAGCCCATTGCCAGTCTACTCAAATGGAAAAAAGAAGATTGACGTCCAAAGCCATCAATGGCACTGAATTTCATTTGGATCTTTGAGGTCTATAGTTACCAATGGCAGTTAATGTGAATCATTGATTCGACAAATTTATCTGGCACGTAAGTGAAATTTTATTCCCAATATCTCAAATATAGTTATCAAAATATGTCTTACCTCCTCTTCAGTGGTCGTCTTCTTTTTCCTCTTTTTTTTCGACTTTCCTGGCCCCCCTGGAGGGTCCTCGCCCTCAGACACCTACGAAACCACAAGGAAATTTTAATTTAAAAAAAAATCTGGTAGGCATGATTAAAACTGAGTAACGGACCTTGTTGGCGGGGGTCTGCTCTTTTAGCTGAGTCAATGGCCTAGTGACCTCAGGGGTGTCATCGTAGTTGCCCCAGAACTCAGCTGGGGCGCTCCAGTCGGAGCTGTGGTCTGCACAGTCTGTGTTGGAGACACAATTGAAATCAGTAGCATTGAATTGTTTATTTCATTAAAAGTAGCCATGTATGATACCACTTTTTTCCAGACCGATACTGATACTCAGAGTCTGCGCTTAACTATAGACAGTAATAAACCGAGTTAATTGGTTGAATTGGTGCCGGATATCAAAAGCTTTTGCACGATAATTACCAACCACTCCTTCACAAGGACAAATAGAAGACACTCACTTGTTCCGCCCCATTCATCCTCTGCTTGGCTCGTCCAGTGCAGTTCTGCCGACTTGGACGTCAGTTCTGGAGGACGCAAAACCCATTAAACTCCCTGAAGACTTAAGACCGGAACCATGAAAAACATTGGTCTCGCCTACCTGTGATCGTGACGGTGTCCAGGTCCGCTTTCATTTTTCCCATGCGGGTCTGGGTGGGGCTTTGCGACTCCTTGGTCCGACTCTGGGGTTCGGTCCGGGAGCGGTGGTGGGGAACCCGCTTGCCTGTCTCAGGTAACTGGGTGGTAGGGGTTTTGGCACTGTCACCTCCTTGGCTGGATTTGGAGTTCTGAGATTCTGAAATAAGGAAATTGGGTTAGGTTAACTTACTCTTGATTCAATAGGTGTTTTTAGTTTCCAGTTTGAAGACGGTCTCGAGTATTATCAGTACAAGTTTAGACAAAGGGCTGTGGTGCAGTAATAATTCCATTACCTATCTAACCTCTATAAGTTAGCCCGCCCTCCTAGTATAAGAATTATTAAATGCTTTTACGAGACTCACAACCCGGATGCAAATGAACACGCTGAGAAAGAAAAGGGTATTTTTTTCCTTGTCAAGTAATATTTATTTGTATAGCCCTTAATCACAAAAAGTCTCAAGAGGCTGCACAGACCATCATAACAACATTCCCTGTTCTGAAACCTACATGAGGGCATCAAATACTCAAAAAACTAAGCATGTGGAAAGGGATCTGCGGAGGAACATAGGGAGCAATTAAATTAGAAAGATAAGAGAGGGCAAGTCCATGCAAAATGTTGTATGTTAGCCCCATAACCCTAAATTTGCATCTTAAACCGAAAGGGAGCCATTCAGGGCAGCTAAAATTTGGGCAATGTGAGCAAACCTTTCTTGTCTTAGTTAAATACCTAGCCAAAACATTTTTAACCAGCTGCAAACTTTTGATGCTAGACATTAGGAGACCAAATAATGGCAAAGTACAGTAATTGAGACAGGAGGTACTAAACGCATATTTTACAATTTCGGCATCAGACAGGGACAGCATTGGGCTAATCTTTGCAATTTTGCAAAGATGGGAAAATGTTTAATTGTGTATTCTTCCCAATATACACAATCCTAATGCTAATATCATTCCTACAGCTTAAAGCAAGTTTAATTTAAGAATTTTTAAATAAAATTTCATGCCTTTGAAATCAAATTCAAGACCACGTCGACAAAAAAACAAAAATATTTATTGCAGACAATACACACTACCTGGCAACACTGTTAACCATGGGGAAAAACGTTTATATTGACACTTTCCCATGGTCCAAATTGTTGCGACCAAAGTAAATGAATGAATTCATATAAAGGACAATTGATAAAAATTACAAAATATTTTAGTTGAACAAATGTAAAGCTTATTATTGTGTTTACATTTTTAAGGCTTTCGCAATTGGATTTTAGACATCTTATTGCCAAATTTTTAGAATAATGAATTCAATGGCTTTTAAGACTTTTCAAAGATCCGCAGGAACCCTGTAACATACCATTCGCAGCTCTGTTTTTCTTCTTCATGTTGGACTCCGCGTGACCTTTGGACGGGTCTGGGCTACTGGAGGATTCTGGGCCCTTATCCTTCCGTCGCTGCTGCTTTTTCTCACGGTTACTGACTTTGGTTTCCCAAGCGCCTGGAAACCAAGATAACCAGCACCTTAGTAGGTTTCCCATCGTTATCATCAGTCCCTGGGCCACAGTCTGGACACCTCGCCACGTTATTACCTTCATCAGGTTCTTTGCCATCATTGGTGATGACAAACTGTGACGCTCTGACACTGGTATTGCCTTTCCTCTTTTCTTTTTTCACTAGGACTGGGGGCTTTGCTTCAGGCGTCTAAAATAAAATACGATTTTTTTATTCCGGGAACCAAAAGTGGATGAGGCAGACGTACCTTCCGGGTTTTGACCGGTGGCAAGTGTGGCTTAGAATGCAGCGCTGAGATTTTGGCTTCCTTTTGAACAATCACTGCAGCGGCAGGTTGCCCGTTGGGCTGAGACTTCTGTAAAATAATAATTTAACAATAAATAAACAGTAAACAGTTCGGTATTATTCATAATGGTTCTTGAAAGACGAAAACCAAATTTAATAGACAAAAACCCTTCATAATAAGCTACAACAAAGAAAAATCATTAAATAATGTTATTGTTTCAAGAAAATATTCGAACTGTACACTGGTCAAATATTATATTCAAAATCCTATTACTTTCTAATACATTTTTAGATAATAATTGAAATATATGAACAAGGTTTTTAATTAGTTGAATACTAGTAAATATATTAACATGATCTGAAAGTTATTAAAACATCTAATTGTTTTAATAAAATGTGTGCACTGTACTGTGCATCCATTGGATATTATACTCAGAGTGTATAATTTATAGCGTTTAATAAATAATATTATTTTCAATAGAATAACTACTAATTATCTAATCAATAATATGTGTATAATTATTTATAATTTCAACATATATTTCTTAAACAGGTACATTACTCATCATGACTCCAGAGACTTCCATCCATCCATTCCTTTTCTTCATCGCTTATCCTCAGTAGGGTCGCAGGGGTGCTGGAGCCCATCCCAGCTATCTTCTGGCAGTGGGCAGGGGACACCCGGAACCAGCCAGACAACTCACTCGCTCATTAACACCTAGGGACAATTTCGACTGGCCAATTAACCTGAAATGCATATTTTTGAAATGTGGGAGGAAGCCGGAGTGCCCGGAGGAAACCCACGCAAGCGTGGGGAGAACATGCAAACTCCGCACGGGAAGGCTTGTAGCTGAATTTGATCCCATGAAATCAGAACTGTGCTGTGGACCACTCATCCGCCGTGCTGCCATATTATATAAACAATTTATAAAATACTATATTTATGCTATCAGAAACTTTTGCTAATTTAACTTTAAATAAAACACTGGAATTGTAAAATTAGAAATATGCTTCAAAATCACCAGCTTTTATTGGATTAATATTTTATTCACTCTTCCATTTTGTAATTAAACTTATTGCAATGTGGACAATATATAAAATAGCATAATGATCTACCCACGTCATGTTTTAATTTCTAAATAAAGGAAAAAGCAAACACAAAAAAGATAATTTTTTTAATGAATTCAGATAAAATCTTAGCTGGTATTGGTATGATGTTTTATTGTGTTTTAGTCCGTGTTAAATCAAGATTTCGATTCAAAAGTAATAAAAAACAATACAGTACATGTTTATATAACGTTTTGAGTTTATTGGTCATACATAGCAAGGAAAAAGATTTGTATCAGGGATAAGTCATATAAAACACTTATGTTGAGGATCTACAAATATTTTTGCGGGTATTTAAAAAAAAACTCCCTAAACGACATGTCATTAGCTTAGCTCAACGATTGGCTTAATAAAGACAAAATGGCGACCCAGTATTGTTACCATCTTAATTGAACTTGTAAACACCTCAAAGAAAAATAAATACCGCAAATAAAATAAATAAACGTCGAAACCTTCTCCCTCACTTTTTTAGCATTTCTTTTCTTCGTCTCTTCTGGCTTGACAGCTTTATTCAGCGGGGGTTTGTTTCTGGGGGTACCCGCCGGGATGCTCCGCTTCCTCTTACCGACGACGGCGACCCAAGAGACAACAACAAGCAGCAGCAGCAGCAGCACGCCGACGGCCACCGTCGTCAGCATAAGCCAGGTCGAGTACCGCTCCGGTTCGAGTCCCAAAGCCAAACCTAGGTGGCTCCGGACGTATGCTTGGCCGGAGGAAAGAAGGAGCTTCAGGCGGCCGGAAAGAAGCTCGGCTTCCTCCAACATAAAGCCTTGCCAGTCTCCTCCAGCCATGGCAAATGAAGCGGAGGACCGGAGCGGCTAGGCTAAGCTAGTTTGCGGCTAACCCATTAGCAACGGCATGCTAACTGGAAGATGACGTCAGGACTCTGCCTACTTCCTTTTTTTCTTCTGTGGTATTAGTGTGTGCGTTACTGAAATGTTTAATCAAAATGTATTTGTATGGCACTTTTGAGGCATCACATAAATGACTTAATTCAAAAGGAACAATACATAAAAATGAATGAATGAAAGAATGGATGGATCACCTTTCGTTGTCATGCTAGAAGTATAACAACATTTGAAGGCTTCTTCTTGAAGTGCAAATAAAGCAAACAGGTAAAAAAACAACAACAAATCATAAATGCGTTACAAAACATATTAAATAAACACAATATCTGCATATTCACAGTGGAGGCTGTACAAAACGATATGCTCAAGAACGCTGGCCCCTGCCAAAAACAACTCAAATCTTTAGGAATATTTTTTTCTGGAAAAATAGTAAAAACGATGAAGAAAATAAGTATCTGTACATCCACCTAGTATTTCTCCCAATTAGAAATCATGGAGGAGTCTGATACTTTCATCATAGTTGTATGTCCATTGTGAGAGAAATAAACTAAAAAGAAAAAAATCCAGAAATCACAATGCATGATTTTTTAACAATGTATTTGTGAGATATAGCTGCAAAAAAAGTATGTGAACACTTGAGAAAATGAATGTTAATATTTGGTACAGTAGCCCATGTTTGCTATTACGGAGGTCAAACGTTTCCTGTAGTCTTTCACCAGGTTTGCGCACACTGCAGGAGGGATCTTAGCCTACTCCTCCACACAGATCCTCTCTAGATCAGTAATGTTTCTGGGCTGTCGCTGAGCAACACAGAGTTTGAGCTCCCTCCAAAGATTTTCGATTGGGTTCAGGGCGGGAGACTGGCTGGGTCATGCTAGAACCTTGATATGCTTCTTACGGAGCTGCTCCTTGGTTTTCCTGGCTGTGTGCTTCAGGTTGTTGTCATGTTGGAAGACCCAGCCGCGACCCATATTCAATGCACTGACTGAGGGAAGGAAATTGGTCCCCAAAATCTCACAACACACAGCCCCAGTCATCCTCTCTTTAATGCAGTGCACTTGTCCTGTTCCACATGCAGAAAAACACCCCCGAAGCAATATGCTACCACCCCATGCTTCACAGTAACAATCACCCCTACCCTTGCTGCTGCTAAAAACACTCAAAAACTAAGTATTTGTAGATTTATATAAGAATAATAATAAAATGTGTTCATAATATAAAAAAGGAGTTTTCATTTTATTTATTTAGAATAAAAAAACTATATTTGGGTTCGATAAGAGGGGAAGAAATTGAATGTTTTCCTTTGAAATAAGCTAAAATTTTCCCAAAAATATTTGATCAAAATTTTATTTTGTAAGTTTCTTTTGATTAAATCTTACTAAATTTTAAGAAAGAAAATGTGGTAATAATGACATACATACACATATCTCATCTCATTAGCCGTACCGTTTATCCTCATTAGGGTAGCGGGGGGACTGGAGCCAGTCCCAGCCATCTCCGGGCAGTGGGCAGGGGACACCCTGAACTGGTTGCCAGCCAATCGCAGGGCACACAGGGACAGACAACTCACTCGCTCAGTCACACCTAGGGACAATTTGGACCGGCCAATGTTTTTGGAACGTGGGAGGAAACCGGAGTGCCCGGAGGAAACCCACGCAAGCACGGGGAGAACATACAAACTCCACACAGGAAGTCTGGAGCTGGATTTGAACCCACGACAGGTTCCCATGACATGAACTATGCCGCACAAGCGCTAACCACTGCGCCGCCTGTACTGAGGATGCGGTGCAGCTAATGAGATGAGATATATATATATATAATATAGTGTCCCCTGCCCGATGATTGCTGGGATGGGCTCCAGCACCCCCGCGACCCTACTGAGGATAAGCCTAATGAGATGAGATATCTATTTATATATGTGTGTGTATGTATGTCATTATTACCACATTTTCTTTCTTAAAGTTTATATATATATATATATATATATACACGGACACACAATTATTTTTTATATAGAAAGGACATTTTTCAACTCAAAGTTTGCAGTTTAATTCTGAAATACAGTGTTTGAAAGTCTATTGTTTGAAAAAGTATTATTTTAATGAAACTTTTTCATAAGTATGTATAAAGTCATTAAATGTTTTCAACCTCTATTGTTTTATCTTAATTGTCATTAAAACATTGATCTTTTTGTATAAAGTGCTAAAGTATTTCAAGTTTTGGAGCAAGTATTAAAAAAACATGGATCTTGTTTCACAAAATATTTTTATTTGCAGAAAATAGATTGACCCAATACAATTTTAGAGGTACAAGCTGTTGTTGCCATTTCTTTGGATAGAAGACAGTAAAATAGTAACAACAGTCAATATGGTCTTGGCTAAACAACGGACACATTGTTAGCATATAAGCAAAGCAGGGAAAAAAAAGGAATCCCCAAAACATCTAAGAGCTTTTGAAAATAAATTAATGCGGTCACACACAAATCAGATTTGTTGTAATTTTGTAACATTTTGTAACACTAAAAGTTCATTGATGTGTTTATTTTCCTGTTTACAAGTCGGACTGCATAAATAAGTTAAATATTTCTTTTTAAAAGGCTTTTTTTTTTTAGAAGTCTGCATCCAGAGTGAACTGGCAGTCCTTGTTGCTGGACATGACCCCAAATCTTTGGTACTCGCCCACTCGTTTCTCAAAGAAATTGGTCTTCCCTTCCAGGGAAATGGACTCCATGAAGTCGAAGGGGTTCTCGGATAAGTAAACCTGTAAATAAATAAATACATAAATAGAAGATTATTTATGCTTGCAAACCATCAGGAATTATTGTGTTTGTTACATAGCCCATTAGAATTATTCTGCTAACCAAAACAGTAGCACCTACTTAATTACAGAAAATAACCTTTATTGGTTGCAAGGGTCATTAGCAGTCCAGACATTTGCAATATTTGCAACATATTAAATTTGCATAATTTGGGTATTTACAATCAAATTGGCGTAAATGTTACACCAAATCAGAGGTGTCCACTCTGAAGCTGAGAACTACTATTTTTTTACCGATTCAGCAAAGGTAAACCAATTTGATATGCAATTCAACTGTTTTTATGTTATCACTATGTCACTACTATGTCATTACCATTTTACAATGCTGGTAATTTTCTTCTTATCAATTCTCCCTTTTTTTACTAAGAATTAGTCATACAATAGAAAATAATTGTCTTCGTTAGACGTGGCACTCCAGGATAACATAATAAAACACAATCAAGAATTTGTTTTTTGTCACAGTTTGTTTTCCTGTATGTATTTAAGGGTGAGGATGAGACAAATGGCCTAATTCATCCAGGTGGGGTTTGGGTGGAATGGTCTTTATTGTCATTGCTAACACTTTAGTGGACATTGTTAAGACATGGCACTTTAAGATAAAATGTAAGAAAAAACTTTGAAGAAAAAAAAACAAGATTGAAAATAGTAATAGGATTGATAGATAATAATAGGTAGAAATATTACTTATAAGTTAGCGCTTGCTAGGTTTTCTTCCGGTAAGGGGTCTTTTTGGGGTGAGGAACAGGCAGAAATGGTAGGATCAATCCAGGTGGGGTGGGAGGTAGTGCTCGCTGTGTTAGTTCAGGTCAGGTCAGGTATGGGAGCACGCACCGCTAAGGCACTTCGCCGCGCTCACCCTACCACTCAACTCCGCCGGCCTTCTCCAGGCCATCGCCCAGGCAGACGCCCGGCTCATGCATGTTAAATGTTGCTATACGCATTGTATCGAATGATTTTACAGAGTACTTGGATGTGAAGACACCTGTTAAATGATTACCTTGGCCATTCCAAGGTCAACAAGAAGGCGGTCAGCCACAAACTCAATGTACTGCTTCATTAGGGAAGAGTTGATTCCAATTAGATCCACAGATAAGGCCTCGGTGAGAAATTCCTGATTCGGCAAAAAAAAATCCTTGTTATTTATAAGTGCATATTGGGCCCTGGGGAAAATTGGCGTTTATTGGCCAACCTGCTCAATGCTAACAGCCTTGGTGATGATGTCCCTCACCCGGTCCACGGAAGGCTTCTTTACCAGGTAGCTGTACAGCAGGCAGGCAAAATTGCAGTGTAGTCCCTTTAGAGATATCACAAACTGCTACGTTAACGACTCGCCTTAACGACAAATCTTCACTCGTTTCTTTGACCTCATCTCGGCTGATGAGCTCGTTAGAGTAGGTGAGGCCCGGCATGAGGCCTCTTTTCTTCAACCAGTAGATGGCGGCGAAGGAGCCGGAGAAAAAGATGCCCTCCACCGCCACAAAGGCCACTAGACGCTCGCCTGTCACAATAAACCACGTTCGGTCATTAATTTTCATTGGTGGGAATTTAACTCCTTAATGTTCCCAAAAAGTTCTTAAATTAATCATTGATTTCAATGGAGAAAGATGAGATGGGTAAACGCAAAAACAGGCCCAAAACATAGGATTTTTTGTGTGTGCAGATTTTTCCCTTAAGATAAAGTATCCTTCTGTATATTGTGTTTACATTTCTTTAGTATTAAATACCCTTTGGCAATTTTCCATGTTTGCACTTTTTTTTTAATAATATGTATCCTTATGTGTACTTTATTTACATTTTGTTCAATAATAAGCATTTTTTAAACTGAGAAGACTGATTGAAACCCAATTGAAAGTTAAATCTCACCAAAGGTGGCGCTACTGTCACTGATCCATTGCAGCGCCCAATCGGCCTTGCGGCGTACACACGGCAACGTCTCGATGGCGTTAAAGAGATAATCCCTGCAAACAAAACCAAAAAACACGTATTGGACGAATTAGCTCCAAAAAACATGTTTATCAACGTTGTTACTGTTTAGAAGACAAAAAAAAATTGTACGGGACCTTTCCTTGGGGTCTCGAACGTAGGTGTTAATGAGCATGCTGTACATCTCCGAGTGCACGGTCTCCATCAAGATCTGGAAGCTGTAGAAAGAGCGAGCCTCTGCAACCTGGACCTCCTGGCAGAACCTTTGCACCTGGTGGAAAAGAAAAAGGAAAAGCAAGGAGAGTTGTTTACATTTTATTAAATAAAAAATATATAAAATGGAAAATTTGATTTTGGGTGTGCAAATTTTCCTTCTTAAAGATAATTTATCCTTTTACATAATGCATTAACATTTAAACAGGTATATTTAAAAGTTCCATACCTAGGTGTCTATACTTTTTGGGAATATTAAGAATACTCTGGGGAGCCAAGGGGGGCCCAAGCCTGCAAAAGTTTGGGAACCATTGTAGTAGAGCATGGTGGCTGGACGTCGGAAGAACATATCGTCGTTCCAAAAGGGGATTCCACGGTGAAAAGGAAATACGAATTTCTAGACCTATGATTTTTTTTTAATAAAAAATTAACATTGGTATGATAGTTCATGTAAATTTCCCCAGTATTCAAATCAATGCTTTTTTGATTGGATTAAAGTTTTTTTGTACCACTGGGAGGCATTAAGTATTACACGCTGTTCCGTTACAGAAAAAACAGCCATGTTTTTTTAAAATTTTAGAGTAGTCTACCAATCACAGGAAAATCCAACTGTTTCAAATTCTTATCTTCAACACTTTAGAAAAACTAGAGTAATACTAAGTATAAATATAATTAGTAACAAAATAATAATTTAAGTAAATAATGGGACAGTTGTAATACTTGAATCATGATTATGTTCATTTTTAGTATATCAATCATGGGTAAATAAGTATTTTTTTAATCTTAGCTTTATACGCTACACAAAAAAATAATATGTATGAATATGAGTGAAAAAAATGACTCAAATTAAGTCAATATTAGACAGATCTAAATCAAAACACATTTTCAGGATTGTTCTTTTAAAGGACTTAATTCTGGAGTGATTTTTTTTCTCTCCTCGTCAACATGTTTACCCATTTTATAAAATAAATAGTTCAAACTAAAATATGTTTAACTAAATTTTCTTCTTTTGCAAGCTGTTCGAAAACAAATAAATGATTTTAATAGTACTTTTTGCAAAGTATAACCCCAAAAAAGGAACTGAATACTCAAAATAGTGAATTAGTCAATTTTTTACAAATTTTTCTTTTTGTGTGTGCATGTGATATAACTGTTTTTAGAGTTTGTAAAGGTGATAATTTCACACCAAAAACATAATAAATACAACTTTCTCTTTTTTAATCAATAGGGTTTTAAATCAAGTATTGTTTTTTAGGCAGTTTGAAAAATGGCCCTTATGCCATAGTTTGGACACCACTGTTCTGTACATTGCCCAACCATAAAGATAATCTTCTACACACGACATGGATGAACATGAAGTTCTTCATGGAATTATCATTTTTGACAACACACTTATCTTAAAACAATAAAAGATTACCAGGTAAGCTAATAAAAAACTGGTTTAGTCAGAACACTGTGTTCTTTCGGTAAACGGATTCAGAATTATTGAATTAACGCTGATTAACAGTCCAAACTCACCAGGTTCTCATTGACGATGCCGTCGCTGGCCGCAAAGAAGGCAAGAACGTGCGAAATGAAATGTTTCTCCTCAGGCTTGAGTCCGTCCCAATGCACCAGGTCTTTGGAGAGATCCACCTGAAAGATGCGTAATGTTTAATACGTTAAGGTTGGCAGGTTCTAGCATCAAATACAGGTTGTGCACCTCTTCCACAGTCCAGAAGGATGCTTGGGCCTGTTTGTACATTTTCCACATGTCGGGGAACTGGATGGGGAAGATGACGAAACGACTGGGGTTCTCTCTGAGAAGTGGTTCGTTCTCCTGGCAGTCCTCCGCTTTGTCTTTGACGCCGTTCTAGAGGAAGAAAACATAATACAGAGTCTTTCCGGAAAAAAAAAGTGGATAGCATCCTGGTATATGGCATCACGGTAGCAAAAGGAAAAACCATAGAGCGTTATCGAGACAGCCCAGAAAATATTGGCTGCTCTCTGCCCAGTCTGGAGAACATTGCATTTTTTATTTTTTTTTGAAGCACTTAGAACTCAGGTCAGACTACAAGCACTGGCTTGTAAATATTGCCTTTCTTACCCACTATTTTAAATGTGTTGATTCTTTTATGTCGTTTATCCGGGAATGCCACGATGAATCTTTTTGTATACAATCTACACTACGTTGATATCTAAGACAATAAATACTATTCTAATGTATTCAATTCCACAATGATTATTCAAAATATGATCAGAGGGCCAGGAAGAGCAAGCCTCCTAGACAGTAAATAAAAATAGATTTTTGGTAGCTTTCAAATTTAAAATTTTTGGTTTGTTTTTTTAAAACAAGAACTTTCTTCTCCAAAAAAAGTGTGCATAGAAAAAAATCAGACGTAATTAATTAGGTATGTTAAATTTATTATGGAAAAATATCCTTTTTAGAGCTTGACAAAAAAAAAAACATTGTAAAAGTACTACTAACATTAAAAATGACAATTATTTTATGAAAATGACATAACAATTGATGTACTGTAGCTGTCAAGTGAAAAAAAAACGTGTTTTACGAGGATGGGAAAAAATACTTATTCTGCCCAAAATGTATTTTTGTTTGCATGAAAGAAACCATAAATTTAATGTCACCTGATTAAGAATAATAACTACTCTTTAAATAATAAACAACTGAAGGGTGATTTAGAAAAAAAATCGGTGATTTATTTTTACGACAGTATTTCGTTTTTTTTTGTAAATTGAGACCTTATTACGTAGCTACTAGTACTTAGATATTACAACATAAAAAAGACAAGAATAACCAAACCCTTTAAATCTAAATTGATGATTAATTGTTGAAATTTGAGTTACGAAACATTTTCATCGTTTGTACCGGAATCTGTCATCTTTGTGTGTAGCTAACGTTAGCACGCTAAGCTAGCCCGAACCAATGATGACTTTTATGGTCTTACCAGTTCTCCGCAGAGGTCGTCACTCAATTGATCCATGTCTTGAGAGCTTCTAGTCGGCGTAGGTGACATCCTGGCCGCATAGAGCCAACTCCGCTGTTTCACGGAGGTTTTATTTGCTTTTGTTTGTTTTATTAAGCCATTTAAAGGGACGTCTTCTGCCTGATGATTGGAAGGGAACACTGTTGACCCCAAGAGGTAAGATACTACATTGCATGGATGGAATTAACATTAGTCGAGTTTATTTTTATAGCCCTTAATCACAAGGAGTAACAAAGGGATGCACATACCACTGATCATTGCAAACTACAGACTATAATTAAGCCATCCGTTGTTCTCTGAGATAGATCGATATATAAAAACTTTATTCATCCCCATAGGGAAATTCACATTTCCAGCAGTATCCTTGTGTTAAAAAATAAAATATGGGATATAGAATATAAAAATACCCAATGTAACATGTAGAATAAAGAGCATTTAAATAATGTTCCCAAAAATAGACACTAATAAAAATAGGGTAAAATATGAAAATGTGGGGTTGGGGTTTAATATGGGCTTTCACTCCCCCGGGTGGAGTTAAAGAGCCTCGTGGCATGAGGGAGAAATGATCTCTTCAGTCTGTCCGTGGAACAAGACAGTGACAGCAGTCTGTCACTGAAGCTGCTCTTCTGTCCGGAGATGATGTTGTCTAGGGGATGTAGTGAATTCTCCATGATTGACCGCAGCTTGTTCAGTGCCCATCTCTCAGCTATAGTTGTCAGGCTGTCCAGCTCTGTGCCCACAACAGAACCTGCCTTTCTCACCAGTTTGGATACAGGGTGATTCAAAAGTCCTGGGCACATTTGAACTCCCCACATCTCCTTAACTATGAATGGTAGTAAGATAGTGCCATATTAAAGGCAATAGCATTAAGTTTTTTGTAAGGCTATTGTTTTATTTCTTTTCAGACCCATTAATGGCGTTTACTCTACCCAAAAATGCATCTTGTGTGCTTCAATTTGCATTAACTGAAACATGGACTGTTGTCAATCGTGTATTTGCAGAACATTAAGAGAGGAAATCCATAGTGAGATGGCATGGTATATTTATAACGGATAGGTGCTTAGACAACAGGACAACCCTCAACTTCAGAAGATGTGATTGAACAAGTAGGAACTGCTTTCTTGCGGATCCCCCGTAAATCAATAACAAGAACCACAAGGAAAGTGTCCTACAACAATTTAAGAAAATGACTGCACATGACGCCTTACAAGCTTCAGTTAATCCTACTGTTGATAGACACTGATAAACCAGCTCATCGTGACCTTTGGATTGCAATGCAACAGAAAATGGAAGATGTCTTTTGCAATGAGGCTATCTTTCTGCATAAATGACAAAAGTGTTTTGTGCTATGTTAAAGAACAAGAGTCAACGGTGAGACCTACTTTAAAATGCTGTAAACTGGTCAATGGGTAAATTGAGTGAAAGTATGGTTACTTGATTTTCCAACAGGGTGGGGCTCCACCACACTGGGGCTTCAGGGTTAGAGTTTCTGTAAATCTACACTGCCAGACAGATGGATTGGACAATCTGGGCAGAATGATCATGTCCTGGCCATCCAGATCTCCATATCTCACACAATGCAATTTCATTTTGTGGGGATTTGTGTAAAGATTGGTCTATTTGCCCGTTATTCCAAGAGACGTGGCTGAGGTGAAGGCACGAATAACAGAAGCTGTTGCAACCACTGGCAATGCTGGGACACGTTTAGCAAGTATTTGACTATCAACCTGGTGTGTGTTATGTGACCAAATGGGGCTTATATTGAACATATTTGAACATTTCATGCAAAAAATAAGATTACAAGATTCTGAATTTACCATATGTGTTTTTATATCCCTTAAAGATTACAAAATATTCAAAGCCAAAATGTGCCTAAGACCTTTGGAACACCCTATATTATGTGATCACATAAAAAAAATGCGCCAAGTCCCCACCAATGCCAAGACCAAAGCTAGGCCCGTGGTAGTGTAAAGAAAGAGGCAGTTTATTTAGCAGTAATGTGGAAACAGGTCCTTGCTTTAACAGATTTTAACATCACATTTATTGAGAGCGCTGCTTATGTTGGTGTCTCTCTGAGCTTTCAACGTTTTACTTTGTATTTTTAAAGCACGCATCAACCATGAATCTAGCGACACCTGTCACATGGATCAATTGGCACGGTTTGACAAAGAGCCGTGGCGAATAAATTAACTTTTAACAGGGATGTGATTGAGAAGAGGAGAAAAAGTCTGAAACCTAGCCGGGGTTTGGGGAGAGCCCAGTGGGGGCACTGGGGGGCGATGCCCCCCCAAAGCTCCTGGGTTTTAAGCAATTTACTTGTCCAAAACCATGCTTAAATTAACAATTTAACATCTTTAGAAGATTTAAATAACAAAATAATTTGCCCACATACCTGATTTTTTTTGTAAATACTGCAAGGTCAGTTCAAATGCAGTTCAGACCCTGCAGCTTGTGCAACGATGTGGCCAATTTATGCAATTTTTCTAACGGCCACCAGGGTGCGCCAGAGCAATAAAGGAAAGAGTGAGACAGTCGGATTTGTTTGCTACGCAAGTGAAAAAGTCAGAATTCCGACTATAGTCGGAAAAATCACATCCCTGTTTTAATGGCTCAAAACCTTTTTTGGCTTAGACTTAGTCCTTTAAAATAGCCAAGACTGTATTCACCCAGGGCAGCACGGCAGCACAGTGGTTAGTGCGTGTGGGGCACAGTACTGAGATCGAACCTTCCTGTGTGGAGTTTGCATGTTTCCCCCGTGCTTGCGTGGGTTTCCCCCGGGCACTCCGGTTTCCTCCCACCTTTCAAAAATATGCATATCAGAATTATTGGACGGTTTAAATTGTCCTTAGGTGTGAATGAGCGAGTAAACTGTCTGTTTGCCCTGCAACTGGGTAGCAACCAGTTCAGGGTGTCCCCTGCCCACTGCCCGAAAATGGCTGGGATGGACTCCAGCACCCCCGCGACCCTACTGAAGATAAGCGGTGTAGTTAATGGATGTATTCACTCATACATGTCTACATAACATCACCACATCTTCATTTAAAATATGCAGACTAATTGGCCCAACCCTTAAATTAAGCAGCCAGTCAAATGTGCCCTTATAAGTAGTCTCATTTGAGATAATTTTCCTAAAACAATTCTGACATGGTATCAACTCAAGCACATCTGAGATGCATTTACAAAATGATTAAAAATACTGTAAAACTACTTCCTTACATGCATTATCTAGCCACTATTTGAAATGGAATATGTAATTGAAATGAAAAGCATGTGTGATTGAGTACATACTAGTGGTTATTTACATAATAGGATACAATAAATAGTAGTGACAGGAATTATTTACTTTCAGATACATTTACACAACTAAACTACTAGAAACAAAACACTCGAGTTACTTTTAAGGTAATAAAAAAAGGAGAAAATCATTTGGAAAACAAACAAACATGGTGATCTGCATTTAAATGGAATTCAGACTGAACGGTCATGTTTCAATGGTAAAATAAACATTTTTTATGATAAAATAATATAACAGTTTGCATGTATGTAAAAAAATATAGTTTCTATTTTATATCAAAGTGTTTGCCATGTAAATCCAGTTTTTCTTTATTAATTACAGGCTATGGGAAGGATATTATTACAAATAAAAATTAAAACTAAGATGATTATATTGTTTTAAAAAAATCTTCACCACCGATTTTTCTCAGACTAATACTGTATATATACTATATATTTAGTAGTCAGCAATGCCACATAGTAATACCATTAGATTGCCTTCTATCTGCAGAATATATTTGTAAAGAGATACATTAGAAACAAACATATTTTTTCTCAATAGTTAAAAAAAAGAAAAAAAAAGAAAGAAAATGAATACTTTTTTTATACAATATTTGGGCGACACGGCGAATAAGTGGTTAGCGCGCAGCCCCTTGATGCAGAGGTTCAGGGTTCAAGTCCAGCTACCGCAGCCTCCCTGTGTGGAATTAGCATGTGCCCGCGTCGGTTTCCTCCGGTTATTCCAGTTTCCTCCCACATTCGCGAAAACATGCATGTCAGGTTGATTGGCAGATCCAAATTGTCCCTAGGTGTGAACGAGCGAGTGTCTCGGTGTGCCATGCGACTGGCTGGCAACCAGTTCAAGGTGTCCCCTGCACCACTGCCCGAAGATAGGTGGAATGGGCTCCAGCATCCCCATTCATAAAAAAAATTTAAAGGCTATTAGAAAGTAACAACTTCAAAGATTATTATATATACTAAAATTCTATTCACTCTGCAAAAAAGATGACATCTATATTGAATAGACATATATTCGAATCCCATTTTAATTAGTTTTTCATATAGTCAATGGCTATTTTCCATTTATTGAATTTCAGGTTCCCGATCCTGGTATCAAGTACCATTGCAAGTACCGATGCCTTGGTGCTTGCCTTCCCTTGTTTTTGTGATCTTATTTGTTCGCATAACCGAGCTGTAAATTACCCAATTTTATTCAGAAAAATTCAAGCAAATTAACAAAGAAAACAAGAGATATCAGCAGTCGGATTTTTCTTTTGTTTTTAAACCTTTTGGGGTAAACTGAGACACGACATAGGGGGGCGTGAGGAACCATTGGGAGTGCGGGGATCTCTCAAGTACTCATCCTGGCATCTATTGGGTCTCCACGGGTATGTTGTGTATACCCAGGCGAAAAACGTCATTCGTGCACACCCAAGTGCAGTTCTGCGGCTTCAGCATGAACACTTGGTGGAAGGCCAGAGGCGGATCATTGTCGGTCTGTTAGAAGATTAAATACAAATATGTCAGGAGAAAAAGAAAAGCAAATATTTTGAGCAGAGAAATTCAAATTTAATTTATGCTAACCTCTGCTCTACTTTGAAAACTATTATTTTCAACCTGTTTTCTAATAGCTGCATCCCAACAGTGATGTATGGAATAATAATGTGCATTTTTAAAGAGGTAGAGGAGAGCTCATTTTTTTTTGAGTGATAGAGATGAAAGTTGCTAGACCTATTTTTTAGAGAGGATCTGTACAGACTGTTTCAATTATTTTGCATTTTGAGATCTTTAATTATTTCACATCTCTCGGAAAGAATAATACTGGATGGATCAGACACAATTGACATTTTTTTTCTAGGTTTCATTAACAGCTGCAAAAAAAAAAAAAAAAAAACACGGTCTCATCATATGCTGAAATAAAACAGTCCAAACTAAATAAATGAATGTTATAAAATGATATTACAGAAATAGAATTTTAAAATCAAATTCATAAATATTTTATTAAAGAAAAAAATTTGAAATAAATTTAAAAATAAATGTAAAAATACATAAGTATGATTCATCTTTATCTGTAAAAAAGGCGTGGTTCTCAATTGTATTTATTAAAATGTAGGTTAGAAATGTTGCCAGGTAGTTAGTTGCTCAAATTTTTGATTAAAAAATAGCAATTAAAAATATAAAACGATTTTTTTTCTTTATTTTTGTATTTATTTACATCTGTCTGTATTCATACATTGCATGTTATTTTTTCGTTCACGATAAATATTATGTTTATAAATATTATTTTTACGTTTTATGTTTTCTCACCTTGGTTAATTTATGGTTTTGGTATTTATGATCCTCCAAACATTGTGTGCACCTGAGTAATATTTAGTTGAGCACGTCGATGAGCTAATTATTGGCCTAATAGTTTTTATGTAGCATCCAGGACCATCCTTCCTTTTTTAAGATTAAGCAATTGACAAATTCTCAAATTGTTGAGTGATTGGTTGCTCCAGAAATATGCATTTCTGTATATTTAAAAATACTTAAATTTCCAAGACAAACTACTATTATAAAACACAGTAATCGTCTTACCTTTAATTGTCCAAACACCATAATAAGGATGCTGTTGTCTATCGTGGGCTGAATATCTTGTTCTGTGATAACATGCTTAATTTGCTGGAACGGCATCGTCTGTGTAGTTCCAAACACACAATAAGTTGAAATGAATTAAAACCTTGCGATTAAAGTGACCAGACATGCACATTTTTTCCAGAATAAGCAGTCATTGGGGCTACTTCTATAAGGGGTCTAGTACTTTGTGTAGAAGTTTGAATCACTTCAAAGTTAGGGGTTACATAAATAGTGAATCATTCTTCAAGCTTTGCTCTGCATACTATACTTACAGTCAGTTTGCCAGCAATGGCCTCCCTTCCATGGAATAGGGTTCCTTCCCAAGTCAGAGTAGCACCTTCAGCCTAAGACATGACAAAATGACGCGAATAATGCAGTAGTGCAGCTGCAAGCGACACAACCGAAGCAAACTCACATATAAGTTGACGAGTTCCATCCAGTTGGTGTTGTCAAATTGGTTGTAGTACCATTGCACAAATCCTTCACCAACTCTTTGACAGTCAATATCACCCCCCTGCATGACTGACACCATGGATCTGTAACAAGAATAAAGCATGATTATTATTGACAACAAATTTCAGCAACATATAGATGTTGTTGGTATACAGAAGAGATAGGAAGATGTACTCACAAGGCAAGTGAAATATTGCAAGCCTTTTATGAATGTAATATTATGGCTTATTGTTTACTAGTGTACTTTCATTGTTATTTTTCTAAGAGGGTATATTTGAATGTGCACAATAACTTGCATTATTAAAACAATAAAATACTTCAATGGACTTTCAATAAATCCAGAATGTATGCATTTTTTGAAAATTGTATTACAGAAAGTAAAGAACTTCATCACAATATTCCCATTTTCTGAAACAGTCCGGTGCATATTTTGTGGGACTTTTCTTTTATGACTTATGAGTACCAGCTCAGTAGCCTAGATGGTAAGGCGCCCGCTTTGAGACTGGGAGGTCGGTGGTTCGCGCCCCGGCCGAGTCATTCCTAAGACTTAAAAAGTGGTCGGCGGCGCCCTATGTTGGCTGCGGCTGCATCGGCTCGCTACAACGGGTCAGGTGCAATCGACATTTCGTTCTGTGTACATTGTTACACAGAATGACAATACAAGGAAATTATTATTATTATTATTATTATACTATTATTTCTGATAGGTAAAATAAATTCAGACGTCGGGCTTGGAACATAGTAAATTCGAAAGCTTTAGGGACCACTGTGGACCATTCTAGTGAGGATATTACAATTTATGGACACTTTTAATTTATGATATCAGAAGCAAGATAACGACACTGGTTGTTTTTTTTTTATTCAGGTGTGTTGGAGGAGGAATCCCGGAAAGCGTCTGGATAACACATTTCTAAACCTGACTTGGGAGCACACGCCGACCTCATGAGCACTATAACATGTAATAATTTTCTATTGTTACTGTTGCAGGATTTTGAAAAGACAATGGATACATAAACTTTGAGATGATATTAAAATGCTAAAAACATTCCCTTAATATTAGCAACAGATGCTAACTCATGCTTGAAGGCTGCCAAGAGCTTCAACTTTACGTTTATCCCGTTTGGGTCAGAAACTACCACCAGCAACTCACCTCATCTGAAAATATAATTAGATTATTTGAAAAATACGATAAAATAAATTAATATAGTACTTACACGTTTTAAGCCACTTTATTCGATAGCCGGTCAAGTCTACATCGAAATGAGACCGGGTGGGTTGAGGCAAATGGCCGACTCCCGTTCGACCTCTCAACCAAAGACGTCATCAAATTCCTAACCAATGGAGATGCGCGAAGTGCTACGCGCGGGCTTTGTTTATCTCACAGATTTGTCCAATCATGCGTCATCGATGCTTTGATTGGCCAGTGTGTAGTGGCCCCGCTCTTATCAGAGGAAATGAAAGCTGTAAAACTACAAAACCCAGAATCAGTGATCAACGCTCGACCACACGTAGTGGTTTGATTTTCGATATTCCGCCCTTGATTGAGTTTGCTTCCAGGAAAAAAAATAAACAATACATTCGGCTTTACCAAAAACACAAGTTTTATCTCCCGAAGAGAACTGCAAATCAAATAATTGTGTATGTAGACGCTACCATGGCAACAGTTCGACCCACTGGAACATTTCCGACTGTGCTGCCAATATTTTAAAAGTAAATCAAAGAGATATGAATCATGACGTCATAAAAAACCCTTTAATAATTTAGGTTGAAATATGTCAACAAAACCCGTAGCGTCTTATTTTCTTTTGAAACAAGACGTTCTGATAATCGTGATAAATAAGAGGATTGACAACCACCCTTCAGGTTCGCTTTTGGGCGTGCACAACCCAAAATACCACGTAGAACGTTTCTCAGCTAATTTTTCTAAAAGACTCAAAAAAGTGACATTAAACATAATTTCATTAAAAAAACACCAACTCCAAATTTCTATTGAAAACGTGGCAACAAAACCCGCACCTTTTCTTGTTAATACCAAGACGTTGTGATTACGTGATAAACAAAAAGGATGACGTCACACCCTTCATGTCCGCTGTTGATCGAGCCAAAAGAGTTCAGGCACTATTAAGCCAAACATAGACGTCAATATGTTTTTTTACATGTACATATAAAAGTAATATTTTGAAATGGAAGACAGGAAATACTTGAGGTCCATATTGCTTGCTGTGATTGAATCAACATACAACGGCATGCATTTTCTTCAAACAAAGAAAAACAAAACAACAAAAAAAATGCTTTTTTTTCGCAGTAAAAGATGCATCAGGCTAACAACTAGTGGAAAAAAGACAATTTAGGCACTTAACAAAACGATTACATTATTTTCACTTCAGTTCACTTCAGGGACCTCCAGTGACTTGTTGACTATAGCTTGGCTTGTGGATGTTTTCGTAGTCTTCACACGTCAGCCGGCTGCGACGTGACTATGTAGTCGTCCGTTCGGAAAACTTGAGGGATTTCTTGTTGCTGATATGACGCTGTTCTTCGTGGGCTGTTACTTTTCTAGGAGAGGAATTTTAAAAATGGTGAAAGGAAACAAAAACGAGGATGATAAAGGCAGTATGGTTGGTTTGTTGGTTGGGTCCCTTAACCACTAGGGTTGTAGGGGCACCATTCCCTAGGGCAGAGTTTTTCAACCTTTTTTGAGCCAGGGTATGTTTTTTACATTGGAAAAATTTCGAGGCACACCACTAACCATAAATGTTATAAAATGACACTGAACAGTATTTTTAATTACAATATAAATTATAATACACCCAGTTTGTACAGCACAGACACTTGACAATGACATAATATTTGCAGAAAATGATTCATAAATGTTTTATAAAATTTTAAAAAGTGACATTGGACAATTTCTCACGGCACACTAGTGCCGCGCACAGTGGTTGAAAATCACTGCCCTATGGTGTGTCTATGGCAAGTGCTGTGCAAAAAAGCCCTATTGAGTTTACAAATGGGCAGCGGTTCTGGCACCTCCTTCTGTCTATTTGTGCATAACCTTAAACAGTGGACGCCCGCAATACGACATTAATCTGTTTTGAGGTAGGGATCGCAAAGTGTAGTTGCCATATCGTGGGGATAGAAACGTATGGTAATGTGTAATGTGTTCCGAAGCAGTGATACCCAGATAAAAACACTAAAATAACAAAATTGTAAATAAAAAGTAATACATATGTGTAATATACGTGCACATATGCAATACAACTATAAATAAATATACATGTAAAGGAAAAATGAAATTATATTTTCCTTTGGTGTGACTCCACATGAGCTGGTAGAGTGGAGTAGCTGGTGTAGGGGGAGGAGACGGCGGACTAAAACTACAACTGATTTTAAATCTTGCGGGGACGCCCACATTTGATTTCTTTGCTTTAATCACATCCTTATTATCAATGATAATCCCGATCGTCAATTGGTTACGGCAATGAAACTTAGCGAGGGTAGCAATTTTTTAAAACAAAACAAAAAAAAACAACATAATTTGTATTTCTTTATTATCGCAATCTTCGTATTGTATCTCTGGTGAGCCGTTTTTACTGAGCACACATGATTCCAAACTGAATAAAGAGAAAGGCATTGTGGTTCAACCAGTGGCTAGCATAGCATTTACATTTACACGATGCAGTGATGCAAAAATAGCAAAACCGCATTATATGCAACGTCAACAATGGCAGACAAGCATCTTAAAGACGTAACTCATCATACGCACAAACACAATAAAGTTTTAGGGCACATTAAATTAATAGTAGTTGATGTCGTATAATAGGGGAAATTCCATAAAAAGGAGGGAAAAAAAACATCTCATTGCACGGTGTAAAGTCAAAACGACTTAAGGCAGGGTCACGGTATCCCAAGGGTCTACTGTACAGCATTACCTTTACTATCCCCGTAATGCCATATTCAATTCCCCATATGAAATTACAATTAAATGCAGAAATCACAGAATAAGCACAATTGTCTGAGCTGTATTCACAAATTCCTTACATTTAAAAAGCCAGGCACGCTCATTGTGCGGAAGATCTTCTTGAAAGCGCCTGGTATCGTGGCTAGTTCGCCTTCCACCTGCGTCAACTGCTCGTCCATCGCACCAACGTTGGCCCCCACCATCTTGACAAAGCCCTGGTGTCAAATGCAAGGTAATAATAATAAACTGAAAGTCGTGATTTATATCAAGAAAACGCTGACAAATAATAATGAAAACATTTTCAATATTGCAATTAACTCAATTAAAAACAAATATTTTTGTGCCTATTCATAAAGAAACTCCTTCTGACTAGTGTCTTACCTCTAACTTGTCAATGCGTCTATACAGTTGTCTCATTTCCTCAGATTTCTGCTGAATCCGAGGTAGATTTTCATTCACGATTTGTGACGTGTCGCTACGGATCTGCGGTTAAAAATAAAAGAAGTTAACAAAACTCATCAGTGAAAACCAAGCCCTAATACCTTTACCGTACCATATCCAGCATACCCACAAACTCGTCCACTCTGGTCAGCATCTCTTCTAGGCTTTTCTCCAAGCACAGAATCTGGAAAGTGAATAGTAAACATCTGTTAAGTGACAAGGCATGCTTTGGCTGAAATTCAATTATAAGGTTTTGGGGGTTTTCTCCAGGAAGGTGAAAACATTTTAACATGGGACAGGGAACGGATTGTCTTCACTTGCCTACAGCGAGGGCGTTATTACAGGTTGTCAACTATCACGGACACTTACTGAAAGGAACAGTGTTTATGATTTGACAACTGATTGTCACTGTATTAAGTCATGCAGCTGAAAATGAGTGCTAAAAAGCACAAAAAGAATGAACATTTCAGCGACACAACGTGACCAAAATGCACAATTTTTCCTCTCATTTCTTTGCCCAGCAATTCGCAGGATTTTTGCACCCCAGAAAACGTTTTTTTCTCCTATATTCTCCATACATAAGGCACACCAGACTATAAGGCGCTATAGTGGGAACGTCAACAAAACAGACAGATGGTTCAGTCAAACTTATTAGCCCCTTAACATTCCAAAGGCTCGTAAAGAAGGAAATATGTGTCTCGGACACGGTGTCTGTACGATGTCACCAATCACTCAAATGCGTCATTCCACATATCATTAAGACGGTCAAACTCTTGGGATTCAAGAAATGCCAACCATTTCTATTTTCTTTTTCACTGGCAACTTTGTGGACAGCATAGTAAGAATTTCCTTGTGCAGGGAAACGTTGTTCTTTACTCTGCATATGACAATAAACTCTTTGAATTAAATTGAATTTAAAAATAGACTCATCACAGAAACGTCAAGATCAGTCTGAAACAAGATACTGGGAAAATATAAAGCCGGGGTAGCTCACCAAAGTCGTCTTGCAGCCATCACGTTCAATAATAATACGCAACCATGGTCCTCTTACATCAGTGAGTGTAGTAAATCCAACCGTGTAAATAATATTGATCTATATATAAGGCGCACTGTATTATTAGGCACATGGTC